>NW_028137630.1:0-92500 GCF_965140915.1 Aythya marila
GGTGGAGGAGGAGGAGGAGGAGGTGGTGGAGGAGGAGGTGGAGGAGGAGGTGGAGGAGGAGGCGGCGGTGGAGGCGGCGGTGGAGGCGGCGGAGGAGGCGGCGGTGGAGGCGGCGGAGGAGGCGGCGGAGGAGGAGGCGGAGGAGGAGGTGGAGGAGGAGGTGGAGGAGGAGGTGGTGGAGGAGGAGGAGGTGGTGGAGGAGGAGGAGGTGGTGGAGGAGGAGGAGGTGGTGGAGGAGGCGGTGGAGGAGGCGGTGGTGGAGGCGGTGGTGGAGGAGGCGGTGGAGGAGGCGGTGGAGGAGGCGGTGGAGGAGGCGGTGGAGGAGGCGGTGGAGGATGTGGAGGAGGAGGCGGTGGACGAGGAGGAGGCGGTGGACGAGGAGGAGGCGGTGGACGAGGAGGCAAAAAAAATCGAAAAAATAACAAAATAATAGTAGGAGGACGTTGCGGAAGGAAAGGTGTTTGAGGTTGAGGCCAAAAAAAAAAAATCCAAACAAAAGAAGCATAGGTGGAGGAGGTGGCGGAGGAGAAGGTTGTGGAGGAGGAGTCCAAAATAATAATAAAAAAAAATATATATATATATATAGTAGTATGTGGTGGAGGAGGAGGAGGAAGTGGTGGAGGAGGAGTTGAAAAGGAGGAAGAGGCCAAAATGTAAAAGACAAAAAAGAGGAGGAAGAGGACGTGGAGGAGGAGGAGGTTGTGGAGAAGGAGGCCAAAAAAATCACAAATACAAAAAAAGTGGGTGAGGAGAAGGAGGTGGGAGAGGAGGAGGCCAAAAAATAAAAAACAGAAAAATCCTAGAAAATGAGGAGGAGGAGGATGTGTTGGAGGAAGTGATGGTGGAGGAGGAGGCCCCAAATAAAATATATGAAAATATTTTAATTTGAAAAATGGATGGATTTTGACCCCAAAGCGAGCTCCTTTCTCTCAGAAGCATCACGTCCTCCTGTCTTTCTTGTATTTGGCTATGACTTTAGGAATCCCTGCAATCCCTGCAGCTGTGTCCCCTGCCAGCTTCTTGTGTGCCCCAAGCATCCTCGCTTGCAGGGCAGTAGAAGATGCAGAAAAGGCCTTGCCTTAGTGGAAGCACTGCCCTGCAGGAGCTCCAACAACCCTCTCAGCAGCACGCTGTAGCCCCCAAATGCCCCCGAAAGGGCACATTTCAGCTACTGGGAAGGAAATGAGCTCGCTCAAGGTGAGCTACCCGCTCAAGGCCCAGGTGTCTGTGAGGCGGTGTTGGCAAGGAGTCCTGTTGTGTGAGTCCGTTCTTTGTGGGTGCTCCGTCCCCACAAGGCTTGCTTTTCAAGGCCCAGGAGAGTCTTGTGGGCACTGGCCTGGGGTCCCAGGCTGAGCCAGCTGCTGGCTGGCAATCAGGGAGGCTCGCTCGGTGTCTTGGCTTGGGTTTGCGTGGCCAGGCTGTGGGAGCGGGGGGCTGCAGGGGTGTCCTCTGTGAGGAGAATGCAGCAGCTGCCCCATGGGAGCTCAGGGCCGCTTCCAGGAGGCTCCTTCCAGGAGGGACCTGTGATAAATTAGTGGGGGGTTTGTTCATTGTCTTTGAGGAATTTGGAGAAACTGCTGAAGAGATAAGGTTGTACAAATTAACGGCCTTGGTAAAGGGGAGGATTAAAGCAAGCAGATAACAGGAGGGAGTATTGGATACACATCCTTGAGTGAAACCAGACATCCTGTCTGCCGCTTCATTACCCCCACCTGAATACGAGCACAACGTGTGAACACCAGCAGAGGAACAACGACCCCCCCTCTCAACAATAAACTGCGCAGCTTCAGCCAGTTCAATAGGTCTCGATAAGCTGGAACTCGACTGCTATAAAATAGCTACCCTGGAAAGGGAAGGTGCGTGCTGTTGCGGAGCGGAGACTCCCCAGCCGCCCAGCGCTGTTTTGCTTGTGTCTGCTTACTTGATTAATAAAATAATTACAATAGACCTGTAAATTGTGTGGTCTAATTTATAACAGGACCCACCCGCTGCTGCCCAGAACGCAGAGCAAAAGGATGATGTTTGCGCCTGGGGGAGAGCCCATCTAAGAAAGGGAACAAAAGCTGCTGCCCAGCAGCGTCTGGCTCAGGGAGGAGTGAGAAAGCTCTGTGCAGCCCCCAAGGTCCATGCAGCAGGAGGCAGGAGGTGCTCCAGGCTCACAGCAGCAGTTCCCCTGCGGCCTGTGCAGGGAGAGGCCCCTGGTGGAGCAGGCTGTCCCCCTGCAGCCCATGGGTCCCCCGTGGAGCAGATCTCCACGCTGCAGCCCCCCTGCGGGTGGAGGAGCCCCCAGTGGAGCAGGTGGCTGTGGCCTGGAGGAGGCCGCGGCCTGTGGAGAGCCCCCGCAGCAGCAGGCCCCGGGCTGGACTGGAACAGGCTGTGCTGAGCCTGCTTTGCTCGTGACGCTCCTTGTGGAGTGATCTCCCTGTCCTTCTGGCAGCCCTTGAGCCCTTGCCAGCCTCTTTTCTCCCCTTGGCGTTGGAGGAGGGGCAGGGAGAGAGCACTTGTGCTGGAGCTCAGCTGCCCAGCTGAGGAAAACCACCACGGCTCTGTCTTGCCGCTGCTGCAGCACGCTGGTAGCAGCCAGCACCGTCTGTTCTTCGAGCCTCAGCAAGCCCACAGCATCTTCCCAGAAGGGATCCCTTTCCTTCACGCCTGACAGGCGCCGCCTCCAGAGGCTGAGGGCTTGTGCCCTGTTTGCAAGCTCTTTCTCAGTGCCCCCTTCCCCAGAGAAGGATCCCAGCTGCTTGGCTTCCCTGCCCTCTGCTGCCAGGCTCCCGCAGCTGCTGTCCCAGCAGCGCAGCAGCCAGCTGACAATGTGCTCGCCTGGAGGACAGCTGCAATCTTGTCCCATGGCTCGCAGCTCACCCAGGGATGGGGATCACCTGCTTCCTGCTGCTTTTCTATCTGCTCTCCTTTCCAACAGCCTCCTGTGCCCTGGGATGGCCCTACCTTGGGGTAGGCTGCCTCGCCTTCCTCTTGCTCCTTCCTCTTCTTGGGAGGACTTTCTGCCCTTCCAAAAAGAGATGACTTCTGCATGCATTCCTTCCCCTTGTGTGTATTGGTGCCTGAGACAGCAGCGGGGTCGTCCCCGGAGCCAGCTGTAGGGCCTGTGCCAGGCTTGGAGGTGCTGCAGGGAACATGCCAGGGGCTCGAGAGGCTGCAGGGTGTGTGACAAGGCTTTGAGGGGCCTCAGGTCCTGCCGCAGTGGTTGAAGTCAATGCAGGGAACATCAGAGTTGTTGGAGGGGCTGCAGGTAAAATGCCAGGGCTTGCAGCAGCTGCAGGCTGCGTCACAGCTTTGCATCAGGTCAAGACGCATTTTCCTAGAACCATACATTTCCTCCTGAAGGGGCTGAAGAGCATGGAATGGTCTTCAAAATGCACAGAGCAGACCCCAGCAAATGTAGAGCTGCTGCTAGCAAGTAGGTAACTTTATTGTTCCTGTTGTTAATTTTGTTTCACAACAACAGATGCAAATATGTATCTTGAATGAGGGCAAAGGTGACCTTGGATCTGAAGCACACAGGCGTTCGCTAGTGTCCCCCCATCCGGAGTGAATCCAGAATGACTCGGAAGGAAAAATAAAGTCCAAACCAGTGCGTTGTGATAAAGAGAGTTTAATAGGGGAGAAAAGGAATAAAAACCAACAAAATAATAAATAATGATACTTACAGTTTATAAGATATTAATATATAAAAATATTTAATACTATTAAATACTTATAATTTTATAATAATAAAACAATGCCATACCGTACAACACAGTCAATAAAGTGGATTTAATTAAATAAATAAGAAAACCAATAAATTAAATGAAAATTAAAAAATTTAAATTTAATACAAATAAAACCCATTTGTCCCATTCCAATGAATTGCTATCCCCATCATCACTTCCCATCCCACTGATCATTTGCTATCCCAAAGACCTCCCAGTTCTTATCCCCTTGGCATGCCAGTGCAAGAAGAAGTGCTCTGCAGGCAGAGGCCTTGCTGAGTGACCACCTAAGGAGAGGAATTTGATCCAGAAGGCAGGAAAGAAGAGCAATGCCCCGAAAGAAGAAGCAAGTCTTGTCTCTCAGCCCTTTGATGTCCCAAGCAGCAGTTGCCATGGCCAAGCTTTCCCAGCCCAGCTGCTGCCAGCATCTCCCCAGCTTGCCATTGCCACCTTCCTGGGTGAGGCGCGCGCGCATTTGCCATTGGCGCTGTTGCCATCCCTGTGAGTGGCAAGCCCATCCCCTAGCTCCAGCACGAGAGAGGGGAGAGGGCAAGCGAGAGGGGCAAGGGCTGAGGAGCGTGGCTGAAGCTGGAGCAGGTGCCTGCAGAGGTCTCTGTGCCTGCCTGGGTGCTGCGGGGGCCGTCGAGGAGAAGCCCGAGGTCGGTCACGGGTAGCTGGAGCCTGGCACTGTCGGCGGGGCGCTGGGCATGCTGCTGGGGCTGCTGGAGGTGGGCTGCGGCTGCACACAGGCCAGCTGGCACGCTGGCCCCAGCGCCTTGGCCCTGGCCCCCAGCGGCTGCAAAGTCTCGCTGGGGGTCTTTGTCCCCGGCTGCTGGCGCTGCAGCGTCCTGGCCCCGCTGGCCTGGGGACAGAGCCTGTCCTGGGGCCGCACGGCACGGGGCTCCCCACTCGGAGTCTCCGGCAGCAGCCGCGCTCTGCGGGGAGGTGGCGCCGCTGCTCCTTGCCCCCCTGCAGCCCCCGGGCTTCGCGCTCTCTTGCTGGGTGCCGTGGTGCTGTTGATCGCCAGCTGCTGCGCGCTGCTGCCTGCTTCCCTGCTGCTGCCAGCCACCGTGCTGCTGCCAGCCGTCTTCCCCTGGCACGGTCTCTTGCGGCCTTGGCCAGCCTGGCCCAGCAGCGTCTTCCTCTCCTTGCCGGGGGGGTTCTCTGTCGTCGGCCTCCTGTGCTGGCAGCTCTGCGCTGTCCCGGGGGTGCTGCTGGGCGCAGGGCGCTTGGCCCCCCGCTTGGTGCCGGTGGATGCAGGGGCAGGCGGGGGGCTCTTGAGGGGACCCAGGGGGCGTTTGGGCAGGGGTCTCCTATGGTCACTGCGGCCCTTGGGGTTGGGGCGTTTCTTGGGGGAACTCAGGGGGGATTTGGGCTGGGGTCTACGAAGGGCACTGCGGCCCTTGGGGTTGGGGCGTTTCTTGGGGGAACTCGGGGGGGATTTGGGCTGGGGTCTACGAAGGGCACTGCGGCCCTTGGGGTTGGGGCGTTTCTTGGGAGAACTCGGGGGGGATTTGGGCTGGGGTCTACTAAGGGCACTGAGGACCTTGGGGTTGGGGCGGGTCTTGAGGGAACGCTGGGGGGGTTGGGGCAGGGGTCTACTAAGGGCACTGAGGAGCTGGGTGTCAGGGAGGCTCCTGGGGGGACTCAGGGGTGGACTGGGTAGGGGGCTCCTAAGCGCACTGGGCAGGGGACTGGCTGCAGGGCTGAGCGGGGGGCTCACTGCTGGCACGACGGGGGACTGCAGCGACAGCCCACCCTCAAGCTTCTCGGGGCGCAGCCCAGGGGTTGAGGGGACCTCACCGAGGGCTCCTGTGGCTTCCAGTCCCTGCGTGCTCGGCTCCTCGATGTCCTCGCAGAGGTCGGGCAGCTGCGAGAGGAAGCGGCTGAGGGCAGGACTGCTGGGCAAATCGGGGAAGGCGTCCTGGGGCTCCACGGCATCGAGCCAGCTGAGCAGCTCCTCCATGCCGGGGATGGGGATGTCCAGGTCGGCCAGGAGCTCGTCCTGCATGTGCTGCAGCTGCTGGCTGTCCCCTGCCAGCTCTGGAAAGGCCTCGGCAAAGGCATCAGGGCCCAGCTCGGGCAGCTGCGGGGGCTCCTCAGGCACCTGCGGGGCTGTCGCCGCTGAGGACGAAGCAAGAAAATCCCCCAAGACGGGCGATGTCAGCTTTCCCATGGCCCCTGGGTGTGGGGCGCCCAGCGGCCGGCTGTGCCAGCCCCAAACTCACCGTCAGGCGTCGCCGTCTGGGTGCTGGCGGTCCTTGGAGCCTGGGCAGGCTTGGGGGCAGTGGGGCCGGGCAGCGGGGGCCCCTGGTCCTCGCTGAGCCCCACGGCGTGCAAGCAGGGCTCCGGCAGCTGCCCCCGGCTGCTGCTCAGGGTGCGGGGCGTGGGGAGCGCCTGCCCCCGCAGCGGAGGCCCCGGGACGAGGGGTGGCGGGGGGTTGCGCTGGGCGGGGGCCTGCAACAGGCAGGTGCCTGCGGGGTGCAGGAGCTCCCCATGGAGCACGGCCCTGGGCCCCAGCCCCAGCGCATGGTGGGGTACCAGTGTCCCCGTCACCATGGGCTGTCCCCACTGATGGACGGGGGCACAGGGAGGAGCGGTGTGGGGGAGCTGCCCCCCGGCGGGGAGCTGCACCAGCTGCAGCTGGTGCCCCATGGTTGGGAGCTGCACCAGCTGCAGGTTTTGCTCCACAGCGGGGAGCTGCACCAGCTGCAGGTTTTGCCCCACAGCGGGGAGCTGCACCAGCTGCAGCTGGTGCCCCACGGCGGGGAGCTGCCCCACAGCAGGGAGCTGCCCCCCGGCGGGGAGCTGCCCAAGCTGCAGGTGGTGCCCCTGGGCTGGGAGGTGCCCCCCAGGTGGCAGCTGCACCCCGGCGGGGAGCTGCAGCACCTGCCCCTGGACCCCCGGCACCACGTGCCAGACGGTGGCCTGGGGCAGCGCGGAGGGGAGGGTGGGTACCTGCGGGGGCTGCAAGGGCAGCGCCGTCGCTCCGGGGAGGGAGGGCAGCAGCCAGGCAGCCACCGTTGGCGGCACGGCTGGGACGACGAAGGGGGAGTTTTGCGTCTGCGCAAGCCGCGGAAGCCGTCTGGGGAAACCCTCTGTGGGAAAAAGGCCGCTGGGCTGAGCTCTGGGGCGCTGGGCTCGCCAGCAGGGCCGCAGCCCCGGGAGGAGCGGGAGCCGGCTGCTGGACCTGCCATGGTGGCTGGAGAGTGGGGCGGTTGCTTGGGGAACCCGGGCAACGGGGGTTCCGTCCCAACGGCTCACCAGCCCCTCGCCGACATCTTGGGGAGGACTGCAGGCTTTGGACCCAAGCAGGCTGCCCAGCGCAAGACTTGGCCATGTTCATTAGAACATTACTAGCCTCTAAGCCTCATGGCATCACCTTCCATCTTGACTGCTAAACCTCCTTGCTCCCTACTATCTTCTTTGCCAAGATACAGCTGTCCACATTTACTTTTCCTACTTGGCTGGACTGAATTTAAGAAGGGAGCTTGCAACTCTTCCTCTTGTTTGCCACTTCATCATCAAACCAAATGAAAACCATTTGCCTCTAACCTCTTTATTTCAGGCCTTCTTTCCTAGTGGCCATTCAAAACTGGGAAAAAATTAGTCTACCAAGTGGGGTTTTTTTTTGATTTGATAATAAATCTGCAGACTGTTAAGTCACCAAGCACTTCAAGACTGTTTGAAATAATCTCGAGATTAATATAAAAGGAATTCCTCACACACGCTGCGGCCGCTTACCTTTAGTATAGTCGTTGGATGCGATGGAGCAGTATTTCTTGCTTTCGCCTGCACTGGAAGTCTTCCCTTCCTTGTAAGGTTGTTTACTGCTCTCACTTCTGCATTACTGACATGAAGAGCCATCTGGAGGATGGCATTCTTCCTTCTTCTCCCGCGTTATCTTCTGGAAACGAGGATCCAAGTGTTCCAAGGAGCCTTTTGCTTTCCTGGTGTTTCTCCTTTTTCTTCTTTTTCTTCTCCTTTTTCTTCTTTTTCTTACGCTTGCGATTGGCATTGTCAAAGCGGAGCGCACAGAAACACAAATCATGAAGTCTGAAAGAAACATGCAAGTTAAAAAGGGAAAAAAAGATGTGGCACTTGTTGCCTATATGAAACTTGATTTATTTTACCACAGGTGATGATTTGCAGCATGTCAGCTATTTTGTGGTGCTTTGTGCACACGCAACTTACTTTAGATGCAGCAAACTTAAGCCGTCAGATTGAAGGACCATAGGTCCTGGTTTGTACACAGATCATTAACAACGGCTAGCTCTGGAATATGTGCAAGCAGAAAAAATCTTTTAACCTAATCTGGAATGGTGTACGGATGTGATTCGAACTATGTGGTCCAAAGCTAGTGCTCTGACACAATTCAGCAAGAGCTTTCCTGTCTTCACTGATCAACCTAACAACATGATCCCCAGCCAGCTGGTGCTATCTAAAGAACTTAGAAACTACCAGAAAAAAAAAAAAAAAAAAAAAAAGGAAGACATGAGAAGCACCCAGAAAAGAATTAGGATAAAAAATGAGGAGTATGCTGGAATCCTTGCTTACTTGGAATCCTTCTCTCCATCTTTATCCTTAGACTTCTGTTTCTTCCAGAACTTGTGATATTTTTGCATTTTTTTCACCACCTACAAGCTCCTTTTCTATCTTTCTGTCTTTCCTTTCTATTTCACTTTCACTACCTTCTGCACGGGTATATTTTCTTTTTCTGTTTCCTTCTGTTTCATTTTTCTGGCGACAGTTCTCCAAATGAGCTGACACAGGTGGAAGCGCATGTCTTTCACGAGAATGTCTTCTGGAATGTTGCTGAGGTACCGAGCAACGATGCAAGTCTGCTCGGGGTGTGCTAAAGCGACGTACATCTTCCTCTCTCAAGAGGGAACCGTGAGGCCATCCGCTTTTGTAATGATAATGCTTATGTGACCTGCTGTAGTAAGTTGCAGTCCATCTGTCAAAGGCTGAATCGCCGTGAGAGAACTTTCTCTCTCTACTGTCTCCTGTCGCATGAGGTGAATAGTAATCCTTGTAATAGCCACATCTTTCCCATCTCCGTGCTTCGTCTCGATAGTATCTTTCTCTGCTCCAACTTCTTTCCCCTTTGGATCGGTAGTACCTATTGCTACCTTGTTCTGATCTTCCTCCGCTGCCAGATCTGTACTTTGAATATTTGACTGCTCTTCTGCCATTCTCAGGGCTGTTTCTTTCACGAGGGAAAGATCTGTACCTGCTTCCCTCCCAGTACTCCTGCTTGTGACTCTTTTGCTCAACAAATTCCACGCTCTGAGAACACCTCCTCTTGCTGGAAGGACCTGCTTTTTGACTCTCCTTCTCTTCACTAGGAGCATGTTCCCTCTTGCTTCGGTAATGCTCTTTCTCAGTGGTTTTAGTCTTGTCCTTTGTATCTTGGCGTCTATCTGCAATAGCTAAGGAAGAAAGATTGTTAGAGCTACATTCAGTGTCAGACTTGAGAGAGGAAGTTTGCCGCAATTTCTCACCAGGCTCACAAGACTCTTTGCCGGACAAAACGGTTTCTTTTGAAATGAGGTCACGTTCTTTTGATCTTCTTGCTTTCTCCTTGTCTCCACGGTCATCACATTGGTACTGGGCGAGGTATTCATCATTCCCAGGAGATTTCGGAGGTTCCGCAACACTGCATAAAATAAAAACCCATTTCTCACTTCTGCTGAAGGACGTGAATATTAAGAGTAAAACCTTCCAAAGGCAAACAAACAAACAAAAACCTCCGGACTACAGGAACGCTCGCAAAGATATGCCATTTAGAAACCTCTCCTGTGATTAGGACACCTTCTTCAGCTCCCAGAGAAAGTGCTTTTTCCCCTCTTGCTTCTGAAGCCATTGCACTAAAAAAGCAAACGCATCTGTCTCCTTCCACCTGCTGCTCTGAGAAAAAAGGCATAGGGGCGAGCGGGGAACAGCCAGTGTTTCTCCAGACAGTGGAGAAAAATGGAAAAACATTCTATAAAGGAACACAAGTTCTCCTTGAGGCACCAACCTGCATCAGAGTGATATGCTCAGTGCTGATCATTAGTTCTGTTCGTGACACTGGACACACAGTATGGAATTGTACTAATTTAAATCCTTCCATTAAATACTATTAGTAGACAGATAAAACTGTAACGAACTTCCATAAAGTCTTGTCTTAATCAGACTGTGCTCATTTTACCTCATTTCCTCTGACAAACTGTTCAGCTGGCTGGCTGTGAAGGACTCCGTGATGACTTCTCGATTGACTGAAGGCATAGCTCCAGGCATCTGCAATTAAAACGCACAAGTCAGCAGACAAAAAAATACTATTTGTAGTAGTACTGAGGACTAGTCTTGTCAGAATTTCTCCATTAAATGGTAAGCAAGACCGCTGTGAGTTGTATGCATTATCTACACTTCAAAGATAACCCCAACTCACCCCCCAAAATCTACTTTATGAAACTTAGGAATTTCTATCTCAGCTGAGCTTAAGTTGACAAGTTCTAATGTAAGCTCAGGTCTGCAAATTCTAAGGGGATAATACCACAAAGTCTTATGATCACGTGTGTGCTGTGTTTTCTCAGTATTTCACCTGAATTAGGAACACAATAAACACTCCCGAATACATCGTAGGTGAGAAATTCTCGATGGAGCAAATCTATGTTTCAAGCAATCCATTTGTTTTAGAAAAGAACATCTCAGAAGGTTTAACAGGTTCAACTCGGCAAGTGGAATCATCAAGTTTCAGTCCGTTTTCTTTAGATTCAGTAACTAACCTAATAGCACCATTTAGTGAATCTGTTTTTGGCAGCTCATGCTGGGATCTTCCTTTGTCAGCATTCTGACAGGAAGAATTGGAATGCTGCAATGTTCGGACTACCTTTCCAACCAAAATTCCATTAGAGGACATTGCATTGCATTTCAAATTCCTTTGAAATAAGCCCTTTGACTCCTCCTCAGATTTTCCTGAAGATTCTGCACCATAAGGGACTGTGTTATCAGAGCTGAGTTTAGGATTTTCATTCACTGTTGGCTCCACAAAAATTTCATCAGAAACTTTTTTGTTTGTTTGCATTTGCTTCATTTGCATTACCAAATTTGTAATTGTGGATGAAGGAACAGCCTGGTAGAGATCTTCATCCTCCACAGCACTGCTAAGAAAGTCAGGCTGTGACACAGTCTGACGAGCAGGCAATTTATTGTGAATACTGATGGTGATCTTCTGTTTTCTTGACGTATCAGTCATTGAAGGCCTGGTAATTGCCTGGTTTTGAACACAGGCCATTGGTGGTGCTGAAGATGGCCTTTTTAGGGTGACACCAGTGGTCTTTGCGTCCTCTTTTATGGATCCATTTCCATTTAAACGGCTTGAATTCTGTATTTAAAAAGAAGAAATTGCAAGATGGATTAACGCAAACACTGCATGTAACATTTTGAAACACAAAACTCTCCTACTGAGTGTTTCTACAAATGGTCTTAACACCTAAAAAGAAAAACACACTGCCCGTTAAGGATAAATGCAAGTCCAATAAGCGTATTCAATTCCTGCTTTTGGTTTACTGCAGATTGGTATCAAATTAACATCATCTTTGAAAACCAGCCAAGCAACTTAACATTACCTGCTGCTATTCCCAAATATATTTATTTTCCCCTTTAAACATACCCTGAAAAGCCTGAAGTAATCGTTCTGGTGCTCAGGAATAAGACATTTAGTTTTCCCTGTCTTAGCTAAAGTGACGAGGATAGGAAAAACAAGTCCTCTTTTAAATGATTTGAGGATTAGTACACTCTGCTTAAATAGTCAAAGAGCGTAGCTCTCTGTGCTTTAGAAAGCTGTCTTGGAGCTATAAAGTAATGGAGTCGCATGGCTGCACAATTTAGCAGTAACCACTGTTTGAATGACTCTGGCTGTAGCATGAGGGCTGTGAAGAAAGCTGCAACGTGGAAAGGAAAACAAAACTAAGATGCCGAAAATCAAACAAAAAACCCCACACCAAACCCCAAACCCACTAGCAGTTTGGTGCCGTTATCTGCCCTCCCGCTTCCCTGAATTACCTTAATCATATGAGGAAGAAGTCGTGGTCCCAGAAATCCAGCCTGCTTACTATTAGCCCCCTGCTGACCAGGAGGGAATGAACAGGGATAAGATGGTGCTGGCAAGTAAAACGCACGTTCTCCAAGTGTCAAATCATAGCGCCTTCAGAAAAGAGCAGTGATCGTAGTTTAGTTTTTCTTTCAGCCTACTCTTGGATTAAATCCCATCCTATCATTTTAGAGGAACAGCTCATACGATATGGAAGCCTTCTCTACAGAAGGCTTCGCCATGACTACAGACTGAAAAGTAGAGAACAGTCTTCCTACTAAGACTATCACTTGCACAGCAATAATTCATTCTTACACCACAGATGGCCTTCATTTCTCTCCTTCTCTAAATTAGCCAGCTACAGATAACACATAGATAGCAATTTACATGAGTGCTGCAGTTTAAGGCCGAGCAACAAAAGATAATAAACGACACAGAGAATTTCAGGTTAGACAGAACTGAATTAGACAAATAATAATCTTCTCCCGGGATAGCAAGAAAAACACTTGCAAAACAGAAAAATATCAATAACAGGAAAGTAAATCTCTTCTGAACACATTTTAAGATTTGTTATTACCTGATATAAAAAAGTATGTAAGCTTGCTGACCAAGAACTCTTTTAATGTCAGTATGCACTACTTTAGCATCATTCATCTGATACCAAAGTCCATTACCAGCCTGCAAATAAAGACAACGATTTCTTTAGGTGAATTGCACGTTTTCCAATTGAAATCATGGATAGGAACAAAATACACACATGTCAAATAAAAATATAATGAAATCTTTTTCCCTAGAAACAGTAGCTGCTAGTCATGCTTTAATTGGTTTGCCAGCACAACCTTTACCCTGTTAGAAATGCTGTTGACTTCTACCTTTACATAGCATATATAGTGTCCTGAGTGACAGCTGACACCGTGATGTACCAGCACCGCGTATAAGGCATAGAGCAGTGGTTCTCCCATTGACTGCGACATGTAGGCTCTCAGGTCCAAATACTCCGGATATTTCACCTCCTAAAGAGACATCAAGAAGATAGAAAAATTATCCCAGAGTACTTCGTGGACTAGCCAGAGAAAAACACTTCCAAAAAACACAGACTAGAATTGATTTCTAGAATATATTTCTCGAATATATTTCTTGATTCACTACAAATAAGTCTTCCCATAAACAACGGTTAAGACTAGAAGTTGCAGAGAACTGTTTCCTGATGAATCAGCCTTCTCAGAGGAAAGCATATGCTTCTTGTCAAGCGGGAACTTTATTGATATTAAGAGAAAGAATAAGCCATAGTCGTTAGTCTACAATTATTGTCTGAAAATATTAACAACTTTCAGCTTTGGGGGATGTCCCATTACACAATGATATAGTTGCATTACAGTGGTAAATATACCTTGTTGATCTTTCCACCTGTGAAATCTGCAAATCTTTTCAGTGATATTGTGAGAACCTTGGAAGAACGGTGTATGGTAAATCTCTTGGACGCAGGAACCATCTTTTTACACCTTAAAAACAAGCAGAGATAAGTGTTTGAAGGCATCTTCTTTTTTCGCCCCCAAAACAAACTCCTTTTAATGTCTCACGCATGCCTATGCTATTTGAATGATATTTACTTGCATAATAGGTTGGTCTTTTTTCTTTTCATAAACCCATGCACTGCGTGTCAGGTTTGTTAATACAGAGAAGAAGGTCAATTTTCCCAACAACTCAGAGCATAGCGGGAACAGGAATCTCTCACAAAAGGGTATGACCAGGTTGGATGGCAAGGTACCATTTCTTGGTCTACAAAAGTGGCTATTTGAACTCCAATCCTGGATACATTCTTTCAGCTTTCAAGGGAAATACAAATACTGAAAGCGGAACGAGAGAGCCTTGGTCCCCAGGGCTAGAAATTGCAAATAATCTCCAACATAGGTCGACTATCAACATCAAAAATACAACAGAAGCACATGGTCATTCTACAGGAGGGAGACATTTAACAGTAGGAAGTCTTCATGTACTGAGCTTGTCTGGAAAGACACTGAACCCATCTGCCATCCTTTGAAACAAAATAGTTCAGTTTGACACATTGCCCGCTCCAAGGTAGGACCTACGGTGTAAGCAGTGAAAATTAGCCACTAGCCCAGAGAACAACGGAAACTGGGCAGTTTACATCAAGAAAAGTACTGTCGAGAGCTAATAAATAGAAAGAACAAAAGTAGCTCTTTTTGAATTCTGATGGCAAAATACAAGCCAGAGAATTGCAAACCCATAGGGAATGCCTATGAACAAGACTTCCCCCCTCCAAGGAAACAAAAATCCAAGTCTTTTATAAACTTCCACAAAACTTGTAAGTAGATCCAAAGTTTAGAGGTAGTCCAACAGAGTCATGCAACATAGAAAACTGACATCTAGGATTAAGACCTAATTCGTCAAAATCTTACTCGCTACATTTATAGCAATTCTCTCCATCCAGCTCTTCAGGTTTCACAAAGAGTTCCAGAGCTCTGCTAACAGACGAAACCGCCTAGAGCAGCGAGAAAGAAGAGCGCAAAGTCACCGTAATTCAGAATTCCAGAGACATACTAGTAGTTTATAAGAGAATCTTACTAACATACTCAAGCGATCTACTAGGAGCACTGTGAAGAAGGAGGCAGAAAGAGCATGCTCAGCATTGACCTCACCTGGAAGGCATTTGACTTTGGAACAAATACTTTTCCAGTAGCCTAGACAGCATCTACAGTGTGCTTTGTCATCAATACTGGGGACAAATTCATCAGTCTAACAATTAGATGTATATTGAGGTAGAACAACAAAGAAGTAGGACAGCATTATAATTTTTGCAGAAAGAGAATTCTTTCCCCTTAAACCCAATGCAAATGTGGAGACTATTTACATGGGTTCCACGGAAGGACAAAGTCCAATCCACTTCCTTAGCACCACCAAGCTCTTACGTTTTAACATTATATGTGGTTTGGTTTTTTAAGTTAAACAAGTTTAATTTAGAAAGTTATGCATGTACTTAAACATCATGAATTATATTTAGAAAACATCTTACCTTTATATCCAAAGTGATATCAAGAAATGCCTCATACGTATCCGAAACTGCTTTGCAATTCAAGCACTTCACTGGAAACAAAATATAAATGCTTAACATTATGTGAAGGAGACTAACTGTCCAAATTCAAGTTGTTGACAGATACTACTTTAGACAAACTACAGACTGCTTTACTACTGACAAAAGACACAGATCAGTTCTAAGGACAGGAATATTTTTTCAAGTACCTCTTGATCTTAGAAATCCTCCAAATATTTGATGAATGATGGTGGTAGCTTGAGAAGATCTGTCCAATCTGGAAATAAATTATAATCAGACCTCAGAAGATTTAAGGCACAGAATTAACTCTTCAAAGAGTTTGATGAAAACCAAGGATGATGTAGACTTGCGTTGCTGATAGTAAATAAGGCACTAAAAGGTGCTAGAGATCATTTCTGAGAGTAAATAAAGGACTAGAAGGTGCTAGAGAATGTATGAAAGTGAACTTGTTTATGCTTACTCGGTGCTTCCGTTCAAGCACGCTTCCTGCATAGCATCAACAGTATAGCGCAAGAACTCGTGTGCGTCTTCTTGACTGCCAAAACGGAAATGTTGTCCTATTCCTAAATAAGAAGATGATAGTATTGACCTCATTTAAAAATGAAATCATTCTTGTATTTCTAAAATCTCTCTTCATTGGAGTGTTAAAACCACTTAGACACATCAAATAATTATTTGAAGATTACAAGCTATCGAAAAGAAACACATCTGAAGCCACTTACGACTGAGATTACTGATAACATGCGTAGGCTCGATGGCATCAACAGTGCAACTCAGGGCCTGGTTAATGTGAGTCTCCATTGTGCACATCATGCAAAAATCTTGTTCACGACCTGAAGAGTGAAAGAACAAAGCATCCCAGTCCAGCGAAATATCCATACCTACAAACATCTAAGTACAATTTAAGCTATAGATACCATATCCACTCTCCTTGCTACATTCTATTCTCCCAAGATGCCAATGTCCCAACAGTCTTGTAACATTTCATTTCACACAACTTGACAGAAGAAAAATATCCACTAAGCCTGTATTCAAATGCATTTTGTGATGAGAAATCTAAAAGACTACTGCAAAGTCGCAGTTGTAAAGGCTGACAGGAATGTGAACTCCACAGGCTGCAAAATGTATTACTCTCTAAAATTATTACTAAATGCATTACTGTCCAATGCACTTCATTATTCCCATGAAGCAATAAATGATCCTTTAATAAACAAACAAACAAACAAACAAACAAATAACTAAATAAATAAACCATGGTGCATTAATTGCACTCCATATGCTATTCGGAGCCCACTGCTAATACAGTGCTCAAAGCCAGCTGCTACAGGTAAAATCAGGCAAATAAGCTTATCTCACAGAATCACTGCTGTTCTTTCACCTTCAGAGCTATCCAACAGATTCAAAATACTGTTAGAAAGTACTCACATGACTGGCTGTGCTCAAGAGAAAGCATGTAATTGGCAAGTGGGGGTGTGTAGGTCAAACACTGCAGAGTAGCATTAAGAAAACATGTGTTGCCAAGATTGTACAGGCCAACTCCAACACTTTGTGTTTCTCGCCAATCCATACAAATCTTCTCAGGTGGAAAAAGAATGCTCTGTGGCGGAGCAATTCCATCATTAACGACTGCAAGAAAGTTAAATTTAAAAAGAGATCTTGTTTGTTTGTTTCGAAGAAAGGTATTTAAAAAAATACTATTCTGCAGGAGCACCTAGAGGAGCTAGCTACAATCCAAACCAGAAAAACTTATTGCAGACAGCTTTAATACCACCAAATTCAAATTGGCTGGTCAACACAATGTTTTGGGGAAAAAAAAAAACAAAAAACAAAAAACAAACAACTTTAGTCAACCATTTTAATTCTTCTAAGGCAAGGCTAACTGCCATTCTGTTTGTAGCACCTAATGCCAAGTTCCTCTCCATCTATAATCTTTAACCTGATTAACTCAACTACTGTTTTTTTCCTTATTATAACTTCAACCACAAACTTAGACTTGAAATTATACGGTAAAAACGTAAAAACTAGGAACTAGGAATGATGGTACCCCTACAGATACCAGATTTTTTCCTGAGCAATGTTATCCTTCAAAAAACCTGTGAAAAATGGAAGCTGTGAATAGCAACAATCAAACACTTTTCTCTGCAAAACAGAAAAGACATGGAGGAATCTGTGCATTACAAAAAGCTCCCCGTATTTCTCTGTTGACTGTAAATATATCAAAATTAATTTCTGTAACATCAGTCACTTCAGTTGCCTTAGGGGATTCGCTTTTGAAGTCTTTCTTCACAGTAGTCCCCTTCTCTATCAGTGCAACAAGTAAGAACTGCATTTTCTACTTTTGCTTTGAAGAAAATGGAGGCAGGATAAAACACACACTTACTTAGATCTCTTGGGGCAAAAGCCTTAGAATTTTCAGATGATCTACAGTAAATAGCACCTCCACGTCCTTGGGCCACAGAGGCTTGGCTTGAATCTTCTGCAGGCACTATCCGGCCCCAGTTGGCGGTGCGTGACATCAGTATTTTAGGACTTGGTTTCTTGGATTTGCCAGACCGCCTTGAAGAGGGCTTTTTAGGCTTTGAAGATTTGGGCTTCTTAGCTACGGTCATTGTTCACATCTGCAACAGAGACAGAAGTTCTGGCTGACGTAAGAATATCAAGAAGCATTCCAAGAAGAAAAGAGTAACAGAAGTCCTGTCACTTAATCTCAAAGAAACAGCCTTAAGAACTAAATCGCTGGTATGAATGATTTAAAAAGAATCCCCAAACTAAACACACAAAGTGAAAATTTCCATCTAAACTCTATCAGTATTACTTTTCGCTTCTGCAGAACTAGTGGCTGATGCCATTTCTTTCCCTTCCGTAGGATTTTAATCCATTACAACTCTGGAGTCTTTTTAATATAAAAATGTAGAAGACATTCTCTGAGGGGAATCAGTTATTTATTGATTTCCGGAGTTGCGCAATTATCTGTTAATTAGTACCTATGATCTAACAGATAATTGTTGCAATTATCTATTGCTGGCATTAGTAACGGAACACTATTACTTCACTGCCTGTGTTTTTCTGTTTCGTCTGCACAAAGGTACCCAGAACTCACTGCTACTTTTCTTCTGTCTTTCCAGGGCTCGCCCTCTACCTCACTGTCTACTGCACCAGTCATGAGGGGTTTGTTGTGATTCTATAATGAGCCTAGCTTTTAAATACACCTTTCATGGGCGTCACTTGGTGACGGCAAGTTAATTTGTGAGGGCTCCTCAGTCTACATCATGCGGTCGCTTTTTCCAGGTGAAAAAGCGGAGCTGTAAGTGGCAGTACACTAAAGCCCTGGCATGCTGAGATCCAAGAGGAGAGATGTTTGGCCCTCCTTTTCACTCCTGGGAACCATATACCTCAAAACCCACAGAGGATGGGCTATATCTCAGAGAAATCTTGGGAAAGGAGAGCATGAAGAGCATGTTTGCAAATTCATTTCTCCCTGGGCTTCTTCTGCTTCTCCAAGAAAGACGAGTTTGAATATAACTTTGGCAGCAGTACTTCTGGTGTTTTACTCCTACCACATTTAAAACTCCTATGAAAAACTGAAAAGTTAGACTAAAAAGCAGCTCTTTCCGTTCTACTTTGAAAAGTTGCATGCTTTCCTCATGCAAAATAACAGGGGAATGTAAGCTAGAAACGGAAATGCTGAATGTAAAACAAAACAAAACAAACCTCAGCCCTCCAGGACAAAAGCCAATAACTGCTACAAAGTCCTTTTTAAAATGCTGATTAGGTTTCAAGGTGATACCGCTTTAAATAAGCGTAGTTGTGTGTCCATAGGCAGAAGCTGAATAATGACAGGATGAACTTCTATACTTCATGTTTTGTTACTGTCTTACTGTAGCACACAGGGACTTGTTACCTTTAGGGAAACCACTAACCTCATGGAGGGTTTAAAACATAAGCTAGTTTGTTATACCAAAATGACGGAGAGAACAAAGCATAAAGTGCTTTCAGATTTCTAGCACGCCTTGATTGCTGTCCATTAAACTTCAGACACGTTAAACAAAACACAGTAAATAAGAAAACTCCTAGTCCCACAGCTGGCAAATTGTGTGCAGAGGTTGTAATTAGAACTTTTTTGCCCTGACGTTTTACATTTAAAATTGATTTTAAATCCATTCTATACACACTTTCCATTCCTGAAAAAACAATACGCAAACCTGACAAATGCATTTACATGAGAAATGAAGTCGTCCTTGTCCGATTGGAAGACTAAGGTGACAGCTCCTGGGCTCAGGGATAAGCTCCGATCTTCACCAGTGACAGCTCCTTTTGTAGGATTGAAAGGGAAAATGTTTCAGCAACACTTTGGAAACATACTTAAGGGACAAGAAACAAAATCAAGACTGCAGTGAGAAGGAGAACAGAGAAACAATACTGGGGAAAATGAAAAGGGAAGGGAAGGGAAGGGAAGGGAAGGGAAGGGAAGGGAAGGGAAGGGAAGGGAAGGGAAGGGAAGGGAAGGGAAGGGAAGGGAAGGGAAGGGAAGGGAAGGGAAGGGAAGGGAAGGGAAGGGAAGGGAAGGGAAGGGAAGGGAAGGGAAGGGAAGGGAAGGGAAGGGAAGGGAAGGGAAGGGAAGAAGAAAAAAAGAAAAAAAGAAAAAAAAGAAAAAAAGAAAAAAAGAAAAAAAGAAAAAAAAAGAAAAAAGAAAAAAAGAAAAAAGAAAAAAGAAAAAAAGAAAAAAAAAAGAAGAAAAGAAAAAAAGAAAAAAAGAAAAAAAGGGAAGGGAAGGGAAGCAAAGCGAAGCGAAGACCTTGATCTTTATACTGACCAATGAGATAAGCCTTACACATTTTTAAGTTTATTTTTGACAACTGATTGAGGTGTTACCAGGTATTAAGTACGATTCAAGAGCAAATATTAACACTAGAAAGAAGAAATCCGATCCACCACCACTGTTTCAAAATACATCCATTTCTCATTTGGAGATGACGTCTCTCTGGCAAGATAGTAGAAAAACTGTAAATACCGATAGAGCTTCCTCTCCCGATGTTCCATATACATACCGATGCTGTTCCTACACCTACGCTCTGAGCATAAATTTATGTTGACATGAGTGACAAGAGAGGGTGTTACTCCTCTCTTTGTTTGCCTTGAGAGACACACCTCTTGTCCATTGAAAAGTAAATTCAAGATTCCAGATCAGTTAAGACAGTTGCTATCCCCCCATTCAGAGTTCTGCAGCAGCACTCTTCAGATGTGTTTAGCAGTCTCTTTAGAAAATGTTATCACTTAGGACCTGCTTCTCAGTAGGTCCACGTTTGGCCTCCGCTTAGCAGAGAGTCAATCCCAGCTTAAGCTTTCGTACAAGAGCCCCTTCACGAAACAGAGTTGAACCCTGACATAACTGAGTTGAACCTTTAACCTTGAAGCTTCCTTAAAGAAGAAAGCAGCACCCAGGCCAGGAAATAGAAATTAATCGTCACTTTACCCTGAAACGCAGTGGGCTATTCTGTGCTGGCAGGATTGCTGCCGGGCTGGCCGACGAGGCGGCGGGCAGCTCCCCGGGGCCACAGGGCCTGGCACAGGGAGCCGCCGGGGGTCTCCAAGGTCCGGGAACAGCGGCAACAGCGGCAACAGCAGGGACAGAGGGGACAGCAGCGACAGCAGCAGCCACCTCAGCCGGGGCCGTCTCCACAACCGCCACAACGGCCTCGGAACGCCGCCGAACTCGGAGCTCCAGCGTGACGCCTTGTGAACCTGGCCGCGCTGCTCATGGCTAAAACCAGAGCGTTTCCTCCGGCGTGTGTTTACTGTCGGTGCCGGATCGGCCCTCACCCCGAGCTCTCCCTGCCGGGAGGGCTTTGGGGTTGGGGTTTCCCTCCCGCCGCCGCCGCGGGCAGGCCCCGCGCGCAAGGGGTCCGCGCTGGGGAGCAGCATCTCACCCACGGCGAGAGACCGAGGGCACGACATGAAAAAGCCCCGACACGAAAAAGCCACGACATGCGGCCGAGGCGGAGGGGAGACGGCTCTGAGGGAGCTGCCACTTCGCCCCGCCGTCCTCCCCTCCCGGGCCGCCCCGCCGAGCCCCGTGCGCCTCAGGTGCTGCGCTGAGGGGGTGGCTGGCTACTGAGACAGCTGCCCAGGGCACTGCTCATGGCACCGAGCCTGACGGAGGTCAACAAGTGTTGAACAATGCTCTCAGACATCGGGTCTCACTTTGGGGTGGTCCTGTGTGGAGCCACGAGTTGGACTTGGTGATTATTGGGAGTCCTTTCCACCTTGGGATGTTCTCTGATTCTAGGTCAGCAATCCAGTAGCTGATGAGAAGTGTGGAGTCATTCAAAGGGAAGAGAGAGCACAACACTTCTCGTTTGCAGAAGCGGCTATTTGGTAACCAAACCGACGATTCCTTTGCTTCTAGAGCAACTAACAGCAGGGATCCGCTTTACAATGGAGGGAAAAGAGTCGTTGGCATGTCATGTGAAGTAACCTTCAAATCCCAGAGGATGATTTTGTTGGAACTTTATTCAGCTGAAAACACAGAAGCCTTGCTTTTGCTTGTGTTAGTTACAGCTCCAGTTTACTTTGGTTGGGAGGGAAGGCATTCCAGGCTAATGTGCTGTACCTGTTCCTTCAGCTCATTGTCCATAAATGGAGGAGCAAACGAAATCAGTTTTATCTCCATTAAATGCAGCAGACAAAGCGGAGTAGAGGGCGATCTAGCACTTAATTTTTCCTGTAAGCAGGAAACCCAGAACTCAACAACACTTTTCAAATCTTGTCCTGCAGTAAATGACCAGCTGAGTGAAGCTTGCATTTAGAGGATGTGCTCCTACAGTAGACGGAAATAGCTTTTCCTCTTCACAAGTGCAACTGAGTGGTGGACTGGCAGCTACGTGGTTAACTAGTTGTGCCAAAGGGGTTGTGTTGAATGCACAGAAAAATATGCAGGTCCCAACAGTAAAGGGTTGTCTGTAGGCATGACACTGAGTACAGATGTTGTCTGCAGGTTCGTGCAGAGTGCACCGCGCCAATAAGCACCCAGAGTCGGAATGCACACGAAGGTCTTTTAATTATATAATTACTTATAGAACTCTGCAGAGTCAGGTACTTGGCCATCTTTCGCAAAGCAAGCACACCTCTGACTCGAATCGCCGTCATTTATACACAGGAAACTTGTGAAAACTCTCTCTTTGGCTCCTTTGGATTGGTTATTACAGCTCACCTAACTTATCTCCACTGAGCTTGTGCATTACAGAGGAATACCGGGGGGGAGGGGGAACAGGAGAGGGGGGACACACACCGAATCCCACATTAGCATAGATTAGCATTTTGACAGGTGTGATTTTTAATGTGCTAATGACCCTTAATGAGAAAAAGGTTACTAGAGGTCAGTCTGGAGCTGGTGTTCTCCTTCCTGTTTTTTCCCTTTTAGCCCTTCTCTTCCTTGCTTCTGCTAGCTCAAGGCTACCTGTCTCTCTCCTTCTTTATTTTCTCAGCTAAAAGACTGCACAAGCTACAGGCCTCCCTATTTGCTTCAACATTTCCTTGGTTTTGTTTTTTTTTTTTTTTCCCAGCTTTGGGACGACACAGGTGTGGTTTGATATTTGCCAGTATAGCTAAAACTCACGCCAGTCTGCTCACGCACAATAAGTAGTAAGATTTAAGGACTGGTTTCATCGGCTTCTTCCATACTAACATCCTTCTTATGTTTTAGATATGCTGAAGTTAAATCAACACTAAGTTACTACTTGTGGAGTAATCGCCTTAAGCGACTAGGCATCATAAGCACACCTCCATCCCAAAAGCTACCCGCCTCCAAGGTGCAACCACCCCTCACTGAGCACGCCCTCGGAATTTCTCAGAGCCTGTACCTTTAAACGCAAGTGAGATCATTTCTACCAAGCACAACCAAGATATGCATGACTAGAGTCACTCAAGCTCCACCTTAAAGATAGAAAATAATATCAATTGCTTTAAGAGAAAGGGGATGTTAGGGAAGATACTATCAGGAAGGATTCCTTCTGACATCACTCGACAGGCTGAGCCTCTCACTCCCCCACCCCCACTCCATTGGGACGCCGTGGGGTAAGATCTGAACGCTTGCTTATACCAGGCGTCTCTGTGGAATCTTAGAAATCTCTAGAGTTTTGATGCTTTTTCATGTCTTAATACCTAGGCTGTGTACCTGTGCATTTCATGCATGCTAGCTTGCTTTTGCAGACAGTGAATTTATCACTGACAATCCAAAGAACCTGTGTACCTGTCGCCGTAAGAAATTGCACTTAATTGCATTCTTCCTAGCTGTGAGAGTTCTCCTTGAATGCGACTAGAGCGAGGCCGTACTGCGTTGTTGGTGAATCCGTGACCGTGATAGTTCAGCACCCTGAATCCGACGGGACCCATGACGGTCAATCGGCTACACCCCTTAACGCGACACTACTAGACGAAGAAGATGACAGGGCTTGCATGCACTGCATTAGGCTTTGCATGTGAAAACACCCCCAAATAATTTCACGTACATTTAACGTTTTTAAAGGGAAAAAAACAGGAAGGTGTAGTCTCTCTGTAAGCTACAGCCCTACATAGTTAAGGCATCAGCATTCATTCCTTTGCTTGATAGCAAAGTATGAACATACAGAAGAGTTAAATATTTTCTTTGCATTCTTAAAGGCGATTTTTCAGACTTGGGCTTCAGTTGTTGGAGTTGAAGAAATCAGTAGACATCCTTACTTTTACGTTAAGACCAAAATCTTTATCTAAGATTGTGTTATCTAACGCAACTAAACTCCCACCCCCACATGGTTTTTTTGTAACTTCTCAATGATCTTGCTGCAGTCCCACTCTGATGGTCTTTCAGTAACATGCAAACTGCCGTGGCAGATTCTGTTACAGTGCTTTTCTATTGACAGTGTGCATAACACTCAAGGTAAAGCCCCTCATTTTGCAGTGGGGACATAAAGTGTTTCTTTGGACCCTGCTGCTTCTGTTAGTACTCATTTTTTCACAAACTTCTTGAACCTGAGCCGTGCCTACTGAGCCAACGAATGCTTTGATGACACAGTATTTTGTCAAAGCAGTTTTGCTTCTTGGAGCTACAGAAGCAGCTCTGGCTACGTGATAGGGAATTGTGCTGCATTGGCAAAACCAGACTTAGCTACAGACTTACAACACTTGCTAACTCGATCTATTTCAAATCTCATTTTAACTTTAAAGGACAATCAGTTTTGTGGCTCCTGTCTTACTAATTTGCCTTGTTTTGCATGGAAGGGCAGCCTGTGAATGTTTTGCTTTATTGCATGCTTCAAAAAAAGGCTGAGGAAGAGACTGGAGGAACCTTTTCTATTCTATGGACTTTCCCCCGAGAGTGTGGAATTGCAGGCTACTTGGATGAATGTTCCAATGTGAGTAAGGGAGCAGACCTCAGCCAAAGGAGGTGGAATCCTTGCTTAATAGTAAGTATCAGTGTGGGGACATCTTTGCTTAACGGGAGCCGTTTAAACTCTTCATAGAAACAAAATAAGCTGGACATCTTATGTTTGGAAAGCAGTATGGTTACACAGCTGCTAACATAATGACTTGAGTCTACTGCTCTGCAACTTCAGGTTTTGTTTTCAAGCAGTGCATACATCAGTTTAAGCTTTGGACAAGGAGATTTGCAATGCAAATAGTGATAAACCAGAATCAGCGGCGCTGACGAGTGTAATGGTGAAATGCAGCAAATCAAGTATTCCTGCAGAAATGTGAGATTACAAAACTAGCAAGCCATGAAGCACTTTTGTTGTTGTTGTTGTTGTTGTTTTTTAAATCAATTCTTATATGCTGAAATAGCACCTTCAAGAAAATCTGTTTATCTAGCCAGGTAACGGTGTCTCCCTGTAAACAGGAAGGAAATGCCAGGAGCAGCCATACCTCTTTGCTGTCAAACTAAAGAGCAAGTCGAGGCCAACATCATGCCATAGTGCAAAGGCTTGCGAAGAAAGATCATTCTAAGAGGTCTGCAAGAAAAGATGACTTACTTTGTCATAAGTTTGTCAAATAGAATGGACGAGTTAGTAGTCGAGTACCGACTGTGTCCGACTCTACAGCTGCGGCGCAGCTCCAAGTCCCTGTTTTCTCCGTGGACTCGTCTCACAGTTTTTGCACCAGCTCTACTCCTCAGTGTTCTGGTGACTGAAACGCAGAAACAAAGGATTTTGAAACAGTGAAGATGGGATTCTCCTTATTTCACCGTTGCTCTTGTAAAATGGAAACAGACAAACAAAAAAGGCACCCTGAAGTGGATTGAGTTTTCTTTACATTTCAGATCAGAAGTTGGTGTCACAACCACTGCATTCCACTTCTTTATCGCTCTGCACGTTTAAACTGTCTACTTAAAACTGGGACCTGTAGGGAAATTTTTAAAGAGACTGAAAGCTAGCCAGACAAAAACAAACGTGCAACTTTTGTTCCACGCAGGAGGGAAATCTACTCCAGTTATTTCTGTCTTGGAAAAGTGAGAACAATCAACACCTTTCTCTAAGGTGTTTTCACTCCATTCATGTCAAACTGTATCTAACAGTGCTCAAAACAAACACTAGGACATTGCAAGCCTCTTCCTAAGAGGTGTATGTTTGATTACTCTGTTTATGCATGCAGCACTTCCATTTCCTGCATTAGGATCTAACAGCTCAAGGAGGGAAGAATCGTTTCAAGAGAAACACCCAAACACCACATAAACTCGTGCTTTTTAGAAAAAAGCCTGCCCATTGTTTGCCATACAGCACCCTTTGGCACAGGTTGGTTGCTTGCACTGTCATTAAAAGAGCTAAGAGGACAAGGGGAAGGGAAGAGCTACACCACTGTGCTGCTAGGATCACAGCTAAGGTTTACTTTTGTGCTTGCCAACTATAAAACTAAGTTTGAACTTATCAAGTATCGATTTACTTTGCACAATTAGAACAGTTTGCTTTGTGCCTACCAAGCTGCAATTCACACTGCTCCCTCCCCAAGGAATTCATAAAATCTCCTATTTGCACCTACCTCTCTTCACAGAAAAGTCACTGAGGAGTGAATTCAGCTGACTACAGAAGGCTTTGGGGCCAAATGAAAGCCATGGAGTGACCAAGTGCCATCCTCTTCAGTAACCAGCGTAAATAGGTATCCCGGGGACTTACAGCCACTTACCTGTGTTATATTCTTTTTTTCGTTCCAATTTTGGCTTTCTCAACTGCCTACATTAAGAAAGAGGACAGGGCAGAGAAGGGAGAAAAGACTTGTTGTATTAGACCCATCAAGGATGGGAAATTTCACCATGTTTACAAGCCAGTGCTCCATGGTATACAAAGAGAAGCCTGTAGGCCTCACGCAGGATCCACATCCCAAGTCTGTTGCGTGCCATATACACGCGGTTCTGTATGTACCCACATTTCCTAGCTTGCTCATGTTGAATTCTCAAAATTATGAGCAATAGCACCCAAGTGGAAAAGATACATGTCCTGGTTTCAGTTAGGACAGCGTTAGTTCTCCTCCTAGTAGCGGGTAGGTTGCTATGTTTTGGCTGAGGATGTGCGAAAGGATGTTTAGAAGATTGCTGATACCACCCCGATGTTTCAATTGCTGCAGAGCAGTACTTACAACAAGCCAAGGACCTTTCGGTGTCTCACTGTCCTACTGGCGATCAGAATCGGCGCACAGCAACAGCTGCGAGGGGACAGACTCAGGATGGCCGACCCCAACTGGCCAAAGAATTCTATGCCTTATGGCAACACGCTGCACCATGGATAGGGCGGGGCAGCCGGGCTGCTAGGGGTTACGCTGGGCACTGGTCAGCGGGTAGTGAGCAACTGCATTGTACATCACTTGTTTTGTACACATTACTAGTAGCAGTACTATCATCATCATCATCATCATCATTATTATTTTCCTGTCTTAATAAACTGCCTTTATCTCAACTCGCGGGCTTCACTGTCCCGTTTCTCTCCCCCATCCCAGAGAGGGAGGTGGGAGGGTTGCAGAAGGGCTGTGTGGTGTTTAGCTGCCGGCCGGGTTAAACCACAACAACACCTCAAAGGGGTTGGGGAAAAAAACAGGTTTTTTTTAGAAAAGCAGAAGACTTTCACTGAGAAGAGGGATTCTAGTTTTAAGGTACTGGTACGCCATCAGCATGCTCATAGGCCTCTGCTGATTTTAGCCGGAGGTTTATCAGGCCACAACTCACTGCACATGCTTTCTCTCTTGCTTTTCAATCTACAAATCGAACAGAGATTGAACATATAGAAACACAGTACCTTGAAAAGCGTCTTCTCTTGACATTTCCCCTCAGTATCGCCATACTTTCTTCAAAGCTGGAGACTGAACACCGCAGGATGCTTTTGCTCATTGATCTTCAACGGTGTCCGTTGAAACATTCATTACTGGGAGAAGAATAATCCTAGGGAAAGAAGGAAACAAGAATATATTTATGTGAACCACGTAGATTCAGATAAAGAAATTCTGCCTCACGCAAGTTTAATTGACCCTCCTGACTTGGTAGTGGGGCAACTAATGGCAGGCAGACACTGAAACGCTGCTGTGCTCAAGAAAAACCTGGAGAGAAAAAAAAAAAAACCTTTCAAAACTAAAGCTTCCTTTTCCCCACCGTTTTCTTGTGGATAACTTAAGCTTAATATCCTTGGCAAAAAGATATTGCAGCAAAACCTTTCACATAAACTTAGTGTTTCGTGAAAAACTACAACAACAAAACATTAAATTCAATTGGAATTTTTTTCAATAAATTCAATTGGAATTTAAATTCAAAACTTTAAATTCAGTTGAATTTAAATTAAAAAAAATAAACTAATTAATTTAAATTAAAAAAATTTAAATTCAATTGACTGTTCAGAGGAACAGTCAAGCTTGACATTATACATCCTAGAATTAAAATCTAGTTTGAGTTTTTCTCCCATCTCCAGACCTTGCTAAAGATGCTTATTAGGAGCTCTGTCAAAAAAAGTGAAAGGCTTGTTATATCAAAGCTTCGAACCCTTCTTACTGCCCTTGACCTTCTTCACATTGCTGCTCCTACAAGGGTGAGTACTATCATTTTTAGTACGGGAGGGAAGCTGTCATATCCTTGAGTGGGGGGTCGTTCTGTTTACAAAATGAAGTTCCGGTAAGAGTACATCAAATGAACCAACTTTCTTTGAACTTTAATTCATCGCTATATTGAATGAATGACCTCTGGATTTCTCTCTCCCATTTGGAAGTCAATTTGAAAACAAACTACCTCTGCCATAAAGAGCCAGGCATCAGAGACACCTGTTGCGCCTCAAGAACAGAGAAGGTATGAATGACAAGAGCAGCTGAATAAAATGCAACTTGCCATTAGAAATGGGTGTACTGGCATCTACAGGTGCCGCTGGCATCTCCTCATTTTCATTACTCTCTTCATCTGGTTTCTCGTCTTCAGTAGCAGGGTTCTGCTGTGGTGACTTGGAGTTGTCGCATGGAGCACACGCTGCAGAGGTGCGACCTTGCAAGAAAGAATAGATACCAAAGATCTTCGTCATGCATTTTCAGTTACAAATGCAGAGACAAGTCTTCAAATCCTTAGCGTTAAAGCACGTACCTCTTTTCTCACGAGATTCTTTAATTTGTTCACAAAGTCGTCTAAACTCTGTATCCAGTTCGTTCCTCACCATTGAATATGCAGTGTCTTGCAAAACATAGGCGCTGTGACGATCTGAAATTTTACACACTTTAACTGAATGTTGTCTACCAACCAATGAAACTGTTTTGATCACAGAAGAAAATTGCTTTCTTCATAGGTTGGTTCCGAAAGGTTCTCTCAGTGAATATTTTCAGCATAACAACATCGAAGTTAATTAAAACAAAAGCACTAGTTCCTTGGGAACACTTATATCACAATTCCATGCCCAAGTAGCAAAATGATAAAATATTTACAGTCTGGACGTCCAAAATCATCTAATCCATCCGAAGTCTATTGTCCGCACACAGCATTTATCCATCTATATGTTTGACAGATTTTTTAAACTAGGGCTAAAAAGCACATCCTCACCTGTAGATCTTTGATCCGGGTAGTACTCTAAGGCATTGTTACAGATTAGATCGATGTCCTTCAGCTAGTCTCCAGCAGCGAGGTACTGGCGCGAGTCAATTTGAGTCAGAACTGTTGAAAGATCCATCGGCTCTTTAATCCTTGTGGCATAGTCAGGTACCTGCAGATCAAATACAAGCATTCAGAGGTTTTCTTAACCTTGCACACTGTCTACCAAAATTATTCTGAAGACTTTAAATAAACGACTTCCTAAAAACTCTGAACATTTGCGATGCATCAGAAGATGCTGACATTAACCAGTTTGCTTCTCAAAAATGGAAGGGCTTTTTCATTTTTTCATTAGAGCGGCCACGAGAGGACAACAAGAAGTAGGGAGGTCAGAAGCACATGCATGGTAGAGAAGAAACACTGAGGGTGGGAGATTCATTTCACTTTGCTTCAGAAAATCACAACAGTGAAAGCTGAGCAAGCCATCCGGCATTCTCTTTGTTGTTGACATTGAGGAAAAGGTGCATGAATTGCACCTGTGAAGTACCTATTGCAGGCATCTACTTTAGAATGAGATAACTGGGCCCTGAGGTGCTCATTTCTTCCCTCAGAGCAGAAGAGGAGCCTAATGACCAGTTCAGATGAGGACATATGTATCTGTCTAGATTTTTCACAGCTCAAGAACCTAGGAGAAAAGGGGAAGAAAAGCCAGTGGAGGCCCACATCAAGAGGACTTTGCTGATCCGCAGGTATATTCAAGTTACATCTGTCTTTGAAATATACGCCCCTAGTTTAGGCTTATCTCATAAATTAAGGAGAAAAAGGCATCTAAGCAGCCAATTGGAGGAAAAAGAAAACACACTGCACTTATGGTTGATTCCTATTGAGGAGTTCCAGATGAAACAGAGAACAGGATCTCAAAACTTAGTTTTACAAACTGCTGCTCCTATTCCTGTTCCCACAGGAACTGACACTCCAAGAAAGGGCTTCAGACTTCACTCAAGTAGTCCTGTAAATACTGTTTGTAATTATAAGGAAAGATCTCTGTGCTTTGCAGTGCTGTGACACGCCTACATATCAAAGCCTTTTCACGAGCAAACTGTGTTGGCATTTGGACTGGCTTTTTAGAATGAAACCAGGGCTTTCAGCGAATAATCCCATAAGACACATTTGAGAGTCAGCAGAAGTAAAAGCACTGCCTCTGCTTCTTGCAAAATCCTTACAGTGCAGCCCTAAAAACAAAGTTGAACCTTCCCCAAAACGCTGAGAAGTATGAACACTGAGAAGTTACAGACACACACGGATCAGCACTACTTTACCTTCTGTGGGTCAACGGGCTTTGCAAATTCCCTGAAACGTCTGTCAGTGGCAAGTCTGTGAGTAACGTCCCTCAAGAAAATTCTAAGGTCACGCAAGGTATCCTCCTCTTCCTCCTCCAGCATCCCTACTTCTTCCTCTTGTGGCTTCTGAGGCTCAGCTGGTGGTGCTACAGGCACAACTTCCAATGTCCAATCAACTTCAATTCATCAGGAAAAATTAGCCAATTTACAGTACTCAAATACAAGCATATGACAAATTACTGACAGAAAATGACCACCAAAGCAAAGCCCAAAGAGCTAGTAACTTCGATAGGAAAGTTTTAGATGTACTTCTCATATCCTCCTCACCTCTTTTCTTTACGGGAGGCTTAGCCACTTCATTTAGAATTAGGTCCTCAAAAAAAAGGCTGCTCTCTCTGCCCTACCAGGCAACTCAATATTGCACACTTCTCCAAATTCCTTATTAAATAATTTTTGCATCTAAAGCAGAAGGAGGAAAGACATTTCAGATTTAAAGACACAAAAAACTCATCTTCTATTCCAAAAAGACGAGTACCTTTTCAAATTAAGAATAACCTGAAGAACACAAACTGAAAAAAGTTATCATCCTGGCCTTAAAACGCTACATTTTCACAGGCTGGCACGGCAAATTCAAATATCACCTTTAAGAATCACCTGTAGAATTAAAGCTCGCTGAAGGGATTGTACGCTACACTGGTAAAGTAATGGCTTTCACCACATCCAACAGCGCCTCCTTTGTATTTACTTGTCTTGCTGCAGCCTTTACTTAGAACCTTTATGGCTATCGAGGGAAGAGACAGGCTTCAGCAGACAAGTGAGGGCTTTTTGCTGAGTTTTTATTTCTCTACCAAAAGGTGTCTGAAGTAGCTAGTACCTCTACGTCTTCCTCCATTTTCAAGTTCTAGTATTAAAAGGTAGGTGAGGAATTTCACTACTTATTTTAGAAGGAATTTACAGCGTGTACAAAAACTTCTGTGGGAACTCAAGCACTTTCAAAGCAGTTGATAATAAACACGTCTAGGTAAGACCCGTTCTCTTCCCCCAGTGACTGAGACCAAATCATCAGAATGACAACAGCGTGGTCCTGTTTTGGGCACCTTCCCTTAATGTAAACTCTCAGAAGTCAATGAAGTTCTGCACCTACTTTTACTACAGTTTATTTAGGAATACAACTAGAATTTGATTCCAAAGTTACTTTAGCAGAAATTGGAACTCAGCTTTCCAGCTTGGAAAGCTTTGGCCTATATGAAGAAAGAAACTGATTTACTTATTTTTTTTTAATCAAAGTGTTTCAATTCTCTACTAAATTGCATTATTAGCAGTTTACCCAACATAGCATGGAATGGCAGACTGTCAGAAGAAATCTCTTCAGTAAAAACATCCTCTTGTCATTTCAAGCACTGCATATTCTTGACTGAACCACTTTGTAGCCACCAGAATTATTGTATTAATTTATTCTTTGCATGTGTGAGAAGGGGGTGAAAGTCACTTGCTTGACTCAGAAAAAAACTTAAGCAGATGCTTTCACGGTATTTTTTTCTCTAAGCAAATTTTAAGTGATTTGTTAGGGTGCCTGAGTAATAACAGCATGCATTTAAGAAAGCACAGCATTTTGATGCTGAAAGCATTCATAAATTACAAGACACTGAAGAAATAGTAAGGAAGGTATTGACAAATACCTCTTTTGGGAGATCTAGTGACGTACATCAGACGGAGCAAGCAGCAAAACTGGCAAAAATGCTGGAATGTTACGTAGTAGAGTTAGAAAAGTAAGTTTCAAGGCAGGTCCAGCGTTGTCCCACCATAAATGGATATCTGGGACATAAATTGTGCTTGGTGTTGTCTTCTGAGCATTTCGGATCAGCTAGTGAAAAGGAAAGCTTGCGTAAGAAAACTAAAACACGTACAAGAACCTCTTAATACATAGCTACATAGCCATCTGACTGCCCCATGAAATGAAACTATGTGAACAGAGTGGCAAGCATCCTTTCACATAAGGAATTTCTCTGTGCACCCTTTCAGATTATCAGTATTCGGAGAACTCTAGTCAGAAGATGGGAAGGATATATTCAGGCAGTGGCTAGACACCGTAGCTATATGGCCACAGCCACAATCATCGCATAACAAAGAAAGGAAATGTCCCGCTTAAGGGACACATCAGTATTCAGTCGTGTAACATGTCTGTCCTTACTTGTATGGCTCTCAAACGTTTCCACTAAAGGTAAAAGTATTTCAAGGTAGTGATGCCAAACAAGAAAATGGATTTCCTGCCTAAAAGTAAAAGCACCAAATCTGTTCATTTTTTCTAGTTAAAACCACATCACCGTGCAAATGAAGTGTTTTCTGAATGTTAATGCTTTTATTGCACATACTGCAACAGCACAAGTTGTGTATGTCCGTGCGAAAACAAAATAAACAGAAGCCCCAAACCTTGGTTGCCTTACTAATATAATTTAGAAGAAGCCTACAAAAAGTAGCCGACATGCAGTCTGATACAGAGCCATCTACCGGGAGCACACAGTCTTAGGAGGCAATGAGAACTACTTTCTGGATCCCAGTGACATGAACAGCATTTCTTTCCACAAAGAGATGTTTATTAGCAACACCGCCCAGCTTCCTGAGCTGCTAGCAACAGCCTCACTGTAAAATTGGGTATGGAAAATGTGGACATGTACAACATCCGGATTGTTTGTGGTGCTGTCTAAAAGAAAAGGGGATTTTCAGACAGAAGCAAACATCCCAGCACATTAAAACAAGGCCACCTCCATTACCAATGAATTTTGCTCACCTTACTTGCAACTCGATTGATCCTTTACATACAGTCAGTGAATCCGATGAGAAGAAAAAGAAAAAAAGGTACCTGTCCGCAGATTTCTTCTGGCGATGCAACGTTTGTAAGCAGAACAGAAAGGTCCAGGGTGTGAATGGGAAACTTCTCCAAAGCGTGCAACACCACGGGTGCCACGTAAGAAACCTGGCCGTACCCTTCTTTTCCTACTATTAGCAGACGGGGCTGGCATGATGTTGGTTCGCAGAAAGCACTCCTAGAACAAGAGTTAAGAAAACAAGCTTATAAATGAGGTGCTGAATAGACACACAGATGTTCCAAGTAATTTTCCTATAGACTTTCTTTTCCCTCCCCAAATAATCCAAATGGCAGCGGTACATGAAATACATGAAAGATTTCCAGTTAAGTTATTCACTCATTCCAATTGTTTCATCTTCTTCCCTTGTGTTTCCTATTCTTTACTAAACCAAGACTGCAAATTAATATCCCTGCAATCTTGCTTTACTTTATTATAAATTTATTATTTATTATATATTTATTATATACTTTATTATAAATTTATTTTTATTTAAAAATAAATTGGTGAGGAGCATTTGTTTCCCCACTACAATCAGGCTGTACCTTTGCTGGCTTAAATCAAAGATGCTAGAGACTTAGCCTTGCTCTAGAGGACAGAAAGTCTTCTGGACAGCACAGCAATAGAAACTGAGAAAAATAACTGATCCAGCTGTGACAACATGATCTAACTTTCCAACTGTGGGCTTGCATGACTTCCATACTAAAATATCACAAGATTAACACAACTTGGTGGCTTAACAAATAAAGACACCATTCACATTTTTCTCAAGGTGTTTTAACAAGCCCTTTCTCAGTTTTCTTTCTGCTACATAATTCACTACTGGTTTAACAATCCTGGAAAACAGAAGGGCAAAAGGTGGCAACACAAACCCATAAAGTTGGGCTATTTTTAGCTAAAAGGACAGACTGCACATTTATGTGGTCTTGAGTCTTTCAAAGAATGCCATGGATTAAGTCAACGTGTTCTGGTAGTCTACGGATCACTTTGGCTTACGAAGAGAAGCCTGGGCTTTTCAATTTGGTCATTCAGAGCAACTTCATTACAACTTTAGTCCCTCCACCCTTTCTTCTTGTGAATACCAAGCACCCCTTCAACACACAAACTTGATGTTGCCCCTTCCTCTACCACCCCTCGCACTTTTAACAGCTGGAACTGTTTACAAAGACTCAGCAGACCTGAGAATTTAAACATAACAGGGATCTATCTTTCTTTACCTGCTGAAACAGAGGCATTTTTTCTCTGGTCCGTTAGGCATTCCATCTTTTAATTCATCTCCAGAAACCAAGGATGCATCGTCATCACTGTCAAACATATCATCTTGTAAAATAGGATTGAAATGCTCTGAAAGGCAAAAGAGGTTTGTTAACTTTCCTGAATAGCCTTTGTCTCTTTCTCTTCCATTAATACAGCTTCTAAATCAGTGCCAAAACCCTTTCTTCATTTGAGAGCACACACTGAAAGCTATTTCCTAGAGTTCAGCCCACCACAGATCTAAGGAGATGGCACAAGGCCCTACAAAGCTCTACTAAGTACCACTGATGTGTATGTATAAGGTACGCTACTCTTGGTGATTTTTTTCTCCCCCTTAGAATAAAGGAGATTACCAACAATTTCTGCAGTTGCTAAATAGCTAAAAAAACAAACAAACAAACAAACAAGACCATTTCTTTCTGGAGGAGGTTCCCACAATGAAAGCATGGGGATAAAGGATGTGATGGCCACAGAATTCCATTCATCTAGTAAATATCAATGCTAATTGATCTCATGTGCACGTGTATAGTACGATCCACAAACGTTTAAATTAGGAGACTGGTTAAAAAGGATGATAGCTAAAACAATATTTAGCTTAGACCAGTTATACTTGTATCCTGGTCCTGACATTCTTCAGAAAGGAATTAGAAACATTGACCTAGAAATGCTTCCCCTCCAAAGATCTGAGTTTTGATTTTTTAAAGAAAAATAGGTGCCTTATACTTCAAACCTCAAGTCAACCTCTACAAATGCTAATTATCTTAGCTGCCCTCAGAAGCAGGATGCTTCAGTAGAGAACGCATCGTCCTTTACTGTGTATTGAGTCATTCAGAGCTTCCATTTGGCATTTCAGTTTCGAATCCACAATAAAACCTATGTGTTGTATTCCAGACTTGCCCAAAAAAAAGACATGCACATGCAAATAATAAAATTCTACCACCATTATGTCTGAAAGCTATAAGTTGATTGCACAAACCACAAGTTTTTGCTTTAGCAGAATTATAAAGAAGTGGATGCTGTGGTTATACCTTGCTGTCGGTCCTCCTTTAGTGCAAGCTGTGCATGCGGGAAGATCTTCTGCACAACTTGTAAAATATTCTCTACTGATCTTTGAAAAAGTGGCTTGAAAATGGGTGATAGTGCTTGTACGGGTGAAGCCTTGATCCAGTTTGAAGCTGGAACAACCTTCTTCATAGCCATGAAGAAGTCCTTTGCTTTTATTTTAATAGAATTAACGTCTAGTAGCAACTTCTCCCTACTTGCATAAATCTGAGGATAGCATTGGCCATTGGCGTACAGAGCACAGCGCAGCTTCAGTACAGAGGGATTCGATATCTGCACCACAGTCTCCTAACAAACAAAAATCAAACGTTACATCAGTCAAGGCCCAGGTTTACAACATGCAACATTTAAAGAATTTGTAATGCCAAAACCAAACAGCATAACAGGGAATTCAAAGTGCTACCGCTCTGCAAGGATGTTTCATGTTGCTCACTGCCTGATATCCTGCACTTATGCAGCTGAAGCAGACTCCTCATCAAAAACTATACTCTTGAGGAAGATGCCCCAGAACCACTTAATGTTCTCAGACAACAAGAGGAACGACAACAAAGAGTAAATAGATGAAAGCATCTCACACAGATTGCTATGAAGGCGTGCCAGCTGCCTCGTTGACTAGTTGTGCAACAAGGCACAAGAGCATGGGTACTGCCTGGTACAAGCTAAGGTTCTTTACAACTTGGTCACAAGCAAGAATCCGTTTCTGTTTCAGTCTTACCAATGCATTTCTCAGCTAGTTCATCAAGCAACATGTCCGGTGGCTGAGGGGTCCAGTCACGAGTATGAATCTTGACAATTTCTTTTCTAGCCTGGAAGCAAAATCATTGCATTTTAGCTTGTCCCAAGTTTTCCTTAAAAATACCAACAAGAAACAAACAAACCAAAAGGCAAACAAACAAACAACACAAAACAAAACAGTCCTCCCTCAAAACCCCTCATCTACTAATACACTTTTCTTACTTGCTCAACTTTCAAGTATTTTACAGTTATTTAATATACACTCTGCATTGTCAACCAGGAAATTGAATATTTCTTATTTGTTATACTGAACTTTTTCTAGGAACCTACAGTGAAAGAAAAGGCATTTATAGCTTCAATAACAAGTTTCCAAACTACGAGACCTAAGGACCCAGAGGAAAATACTGTAATGAAAAATTTATCCAGAAACATTTCTTTGTTGTCCAAAAAACTTCTCTAAAACTTAGCAAGCTTTCATTGGGACAGTCTCATTACTTCATCACATTTGCTTTCCAGTCAGTAAATTCACAGAAAGCACTTCTGGCACAATGCTTCCAATTGCTACAATTACTATAAAGAAGAAAAGAATTATGACTCAAACTACTACCACCGAGCAGGGGCACAATCAAATGCAAACACGTCCCCTATTCATTCATAAGTGAAGGATTGAGACCAAAAACACAACTTCATGATGAAAACACCCAAGTGGACTAAATAATTAAGCAAACAGGTACAACTTTGGGAATGAAAGGTTTGATTATAGAACTAACTACTTGGTGGTATCATCCTGACCATATATATCCAGTACCAGATTTGCCCTCCATGGAACAACGCAGTGTCTCCACGTATCACTCTTTTGTTCAAGTTGTCAATTTTTTTTTTTTTCCTATAAAGTTGGACTTTGCCATGGTAGCACTAACGTTGAATTTAAGTTCTCACCTCTTAATTTGGCAAGTTGAAGAGGAAGTGTCTGCCAAAGCGTCCTGGTCTTCGTAAAGCAGGATCTATAGAATCCAGTCTGTTAGTAGCTCCGATTACCACGATCTCCCCTCTGTTATCTATGCCGTCCAGAAGGGTCAGAAGAGTTGAAACAATGGAACAAATAGAAAAATATAAGTTTTACTTACTGGTTCAGTAAATTTTGTTACATTCCACATGACTTTCTTGATGCCGGAATAACCTTCTTCCTAGTGGTCATTCAAAACTGGGAAAAAAATAGTCTACCAAGTCGGGGTTTTTTTGATTTGATAATAAATCTGCAGACTGTTAAGTCATCAAGCACTTCAAGACTGTTTGAAATAATCTCTACGTTAATATAAAAGGAGTACCGCACACTTCTGCTCAGGAAGAAAATCACGGAAAATGTCAACTTTGATTTTAGATGTTGAATTTGTTGCAGTGAGATCTTCCTCATCGCACGATTCTATTTGGATTTAAACCATATTATCTATGGAGAGACCAAGATTAGTACAAGAACAGCACAGAGTTCAGCATGAAGCCAATCAGGAGCTCAAGTTTGTATTCTTTGTATTCCACTTTATCCTTCTCTTGCTGGAAGGACCTGCTTTTTGACTCTCCTTCTCTTCACTAGGAGCATGTTCCCTCTTGCTTTGGTAATGCTCTTTCTCAGTGGTTTTAGTCTTGTCCTTTGTATCTTGGCATCTCTCTGTAACAGCTGAGGAGGAAAGGTTTTTAGAGCTACATTCAGTGTCAGACTCGAGAGAGGAAGTATGCCGCAATTTCTCACCAGGCTCACAAGACTCTTTGCCATACAAAACGCTTTCTTTTGAAATGAGGTCACGTTCTTTTGATCTTCTTGGTTTCTCCTTGTCTCCACGGTCATCACATTGGTACTGGGCGAGGTATTCATCGTTCCCAGGAGATTTCGGAGGGTCCACGACACTGCACAAAATAAAATCACATTTCTGACTTCTGCTGAAGGACGTGAATATTAAGAGTAAAACCTTCCAACGTCAAACAAACAAACAAAAACCTCCGGACTACAGGAACGCTCGCAAAGATATGCCATTTAGAAACCTCTCCGGTGATTAGGACACCTTCTTCAGCTCCCAGAGAAAGTGCTTTTTCCCCTCTTGCTTCTGAAGCCATTGCACTAAAAAAGCAAACGCATCTGTCTCCCTCCACATGCTGCTCTGAATAAGAGCCAGAATATTCAAAGCCACTCTATTTCTTCTCCCCACATAGCCGAAAAAACACCAGTTGAAAGAGTTTTCTACCTCTCTCCACGAATTTACATTCACATATCCTATGACTGCAAAAATAGAAGGCGGGGCTCAGGAGGAACAGCCAGTGCTGGAAATGAAAAAAAGCAGCCTGTTTCTTCAGAGTCTTAAGCCTATGCTACTAGGAACAAAACAAAACAAAACAAAACAAGAGGAGAGGAGAACAACAGCGGGAAATTTACCTATTCTCCAGGTGTTCAATTGCAAAGCCTCCTCTGGAGGATCAACAGTTGTGAATTCAGTGTGCTTAGGAGAAATCAGATCTACATCTGAACCACAACTATTTCAGTAGTATCACGAACTTCTGTTACTCTGAAGAAGCAGTCAGCACCGTTTCTATGTTAGGAAAGAGCTGAACAGAGTCTGTTACTCACATCAAGTAGTCAGGCAGGTTTCTTTAGGAAGGCTGGGTTTCACTAGAACATTACTAGCCTGTAAGCCTCATGGCATCACCTTCCATCCTGACTGCTGAACCTCCTTGCTCCCTACTATCTTCTTTGCCAAGATACAGCTGTCCACATTTACTTTTCCTACTTGGCTGGACTGAATTTAAGAAGATCTTGCATCTAAGAAAGGGAACAAAAGCTGCTGCCCAGCAGCGTCTGGCTCAGGGAGGAGTGAGAAAGCTCTGTGCAGCCCCCAGGGTCCGTGCAGCAGGAGGCAGGAGGTGCTCCAGGCTCACAGCAGCAGTTCCCCTGCGGCCTGTGCAGGGAGAGGCCCCTGGTGGAGCAGGCTGTCCCCCTGCAGCCCATGGGTCCCCCGTGGAGCAGATCTCCACGCTGCAGCCCCCCTGCGGGTGGAGGAGCCCCCAGTGGAGCAGGTGGCTGTGGCCTGGAGGAGGCCGCGGCCTGTGGAGAGCCCCCGCAGCAGCAGGCCCCGGGCTGGACTGGAACAGGCTGTGCTGAGCCTGCTTTGCCCGTGACGCTCCTTGTGGAGTGATCTCCCTGTCCTTCTGGCAGCCCTTGAGCCCTTGCCAGCCTCTTTTCTCCCCTTGGCGTTGGAGGAGGGGCAGGGAGAGAGCGCTTGTGCTGGAGCTCAGCTGCCCAGCTGAGGAAAACCACCACGGCTCTGTCTTGCCGCTGCTGCAGCACGCTGGTAGCAGCCAGCACCGTCTGTTCTTCGAGCCTCAGCAAGCCCACAGCATCTTCCCAGAAGGGATCCCTTTCCTTCACGCCTGACAGGCGCCGCCTCCAGAGGCTGAGGGCTTGTGCCCCGTTTGCAAGCGCTTTCTCAGTGCCCCCTTCCCCAGAGAAGGATCCCAGCTGCTTGGCTTCCCTGCCCTCTGCTGCCAGGCTCCCGCAGCTGCTATCCCAGCAGCGCAGCAGCCAGCTGACAATGTGCTCGCCTGGAGGACAGCTGCAATCTTGTCCCATGGCTCGCAGCTCGCCCAGGGATGGGGATCACCTGCTTCCTGCTGCTTTTCTCTCTGCTCTCCTTTCCAACAGCCTCCTGTGCCCTGGGATGGCCCTACCTTGGGGTAGGCTGCCTCTCCTTCCTCTTGCTCCTTCCCCTTCTTGGGAGGACTTTCTGCCCTTCCAAAACGAGATGACTTCTGCATGCATTCCTTCCCCTTGTGTGTATTGGTGCCTGAGACAGCAACGGGGTCGTCCCTGGAGCCAGCTGTAGGGCCTGTGCCAGGCTTGGAGGGGCTGCAGGGAACATGCCAGGGGCTGGAGTGGCTGGATGTGAAGTACTATCAGTAAAGAATTTCTTCCTAACATATATTAGAAATCTAACTTTTCAGTGTAAAGCTATTAGTCCATGTCCTGTCACTCCAGGCCCTGATAAAGACCCCCTCCCCAGCTTTCCTATAGGTTGCCTTTAAGTACAGGAAGGCTCTCGGCCTGGCACACAGTAAAAGTGATGGCAGATCCTTCACAATATTATTTGAATTTCACGTAAATAGAACAGACTATCAACTTACTTAGGAGAAGTAATACAATTTCAGAACTATTCAAAACCAAAGGCATTCCAAACTAAGTTTAAGTTCAGAGGAAATCCAAAGAAAAAAACTAATTTTGAAACTAATAATCAGAGACCATAATCTTCTTCAAATGATAGATTTTCCTCCTGTACTGGGTAATTTTGATCTGTCTTTAATGATCATCCAGACATGGCTTTGACACCGAGTATCTTGCTTTGCCTCTGCATTAAGTCTTCTTCTCATGTGAGGTAAATGTCCTGCTCTTATGGGATGGGCCTAGGAGACACACGCGCTGTGTCTCATGATGCTTGGATATCATCTTAATTCTGGGTGAAGATGAAAGGTCTCACTGCTTCCTGAACAGGGAAGTGGATGTCTGCAGTTAAGAACCCTCTGTCTAATCTAGAAACATGAAGGAAGGAGTTTGCTGGATTGCAAGTGACAGTGAAGAAAGCCACAGGTGACATATCAGACTGATTAAAATGTTATTTAGCTCAGGGCATGGCTAATGAAGTGGAGCTGGAATAGTTTGATGACTGTAATTACGCTCACTATCACTGTTACTTGTTTATAGGATGGTAATGCCTAAAGGTCCCACTGGAGCCTGAAACAAGGTTGTGCTGGGTGCTGCACGTGCATATCTCAGTAGCGCTTTGATAGCTAGTGATACAAACAGACAAAACAGAGATTGAAAGGAGAAACGGGGGGACAGAGATAAGAAGATCTTCCTGCAGGTCATTTAGGGTATGAGCCAGGAGTTCAGTGCATCCAGCTCTCTAGTGCTCTGCTGGCCCAGTGAGATGAATGGAAAACATTGCAGCCTTGGAAAAATAGTGCTTCTTCTAATTCTTTGGCCAGTTTTGATGATTTAGGACTGCTCTATTTATTTATTTATTGATTTTACTTTCCCCATTTGTGCTGGAGAAGGTGAACTTTTTAAATACCTATTCTGAATTCAAATATCATTTTCATTGTTATGTTTCTGTTTTGTTGGCACTATTCATAATGACTTCTACCCTTCAGTGGAAGCAAAAGCTTATCATACCATAAAACTGATAAAACAAAACATAAAACAAAACCAGGCTTAGAATGAAATTTTTGAGGCTTACAAATGCAAACTTTGAAATCTAAGGAAATGAATCATTGAGTCTGACTAAGCATCTCTGGGACTGGAGTGCAGAGAAGGCAGAGTTAAAATTCAAAATTCAGATGGGAAAAAAGCAATGAGAAAAGGTACATTTCAGAGGTTAAAAACTGCAAAAATAAAGTACGAATGACCCAAAACCTCCTTCACATAGGAAATTAAACAATAATAGTAAATGATACTTAAGCCACAGAACCCAGGGGGAACAAAGAGAACAAATTAGGACAGTTGCATACTCGAGGCAAAAATAGATCAAAAGTTAATGATGTCTCAAATGCTGCAAATCTTATTTCCTGCATCTAACAGCAACAACAATGTGATATTAAGGGCAGTGACAGGATTCCCATTGCAAATGAGGGTAGGGCACTAGGCACAACATCATCTGAGGTGAAATAAAAATCTACAGTGATTCAAGTGAAAAATGACAAGCTGATATCTACCTAGCCTATTAACAGCATTGGCACACAGAACAACAACTCAAGTAGGAAAAATACATCACAACTGTGCAAATCAGGGCTAGTCCCCAGAATGGGAGAGTAACAAATATACTTCTGTCCAGGAGAATGTAAAGAGTGATCCAGACAAGTGCAGGCCTGTTAGTTTGACATCAACGCTGGGCAAAGTTTTGTAGCAAGAAGAGATAAGACTAGGGAAGTAGCGGGTAATGTGGAATTTACAAGATAATTTATTAAAGCTAATTTGTTTCCAGAGAATTTAGTAGCTTGCCTTTGTAGGACCAGTGTTCCCCTACACAGGGGATGAACTACATCTATTTCACTTTCTGTGAGCTTCTGATACCTTATCTATGGATTTGGGCTTTGGGGCTGCAAGTGAATCAAGGGAGTTTGCAATTGTTCACACTGTTCGAAGAGGGAATTACCGGCAAAGGAGAGGTTACCTGTAGTGATTCTCAGAGACAGTTCTGAAACTGCAGCTGCTAAGGAGGCAAAGACTCATGGAGAAATGTAGGCTGGAAGGGAGCTCTGAAAACCCAACCTCCTATTCAGAGCAGAGATGACTTCAAATTTAGGTATGTTCAGTACGGATATGGTGGCCGAAGACTAAAAATTACATATGAGCTTTGAGATTTCCAGGTGACATAAAGTTGGGAAGTCCTACCGAGCCTGACAGAAGGATATCCCTTGTGATTGAAATGGTTCAGATGAACTGACATTTGATAATACAAAGTAGAGCCATGCTTAGAGATTCTCAACAAAGGGTGTGGTTTTTTTTTTTGTTTTTTTTTTTTTGTTTTTTTTGTCATGTTTGCTATATGGCAGTCAGGAGTTTAAAACAAACAATAAAACAACAAAACCCCATGTTCATGCACTGTTAACAGAAGAACTGAAAAAGTTAAGTGGTTATATGGTATGTATGGCTATTCTTTTTTTTTTTTTTTTTTTTTCTCCAGTATAAATACACCTGACAGGGCAGCCCTGCCACACATATAAGACATGAGGCAAAATTCTGCCACTTGTATTCACATTGAACTTAGGAGGAAGTGTTCAGAAGACAGAAGGAACAAGTTGCCTATTGTGTGGAAGGGAATTAAAGGACATCATTCTGCTCAGCCAGATGCCAGTTGAGAGAAAAATATGATGTCTCTGTGAAAATGCATTTCTTGAGTAAATATCAAGGAGAATTAGGAAATGTGTAAGTTGGGAGATACATCTGAAATGATGATTGCAGTTGGCTTATGAGGAACTTTGGACAGGAAATTGGTAGAAACTTCCCATTTTAAGAATAAAGTGCACCATAGATATGAAGTCAGCATTCACCTAAAGAGTAGAGGCCAACTCAAAGCCCCCACAACAAAGCAGTGGACAAACCAGAACACTAACATGTTGTGGTCTAGAGTCACACAGATATACATAAGTTTACTATACCTAAACATCTGAGGGGTTCCTTTGAGAGGCGGAGGGCTTGTGCCCCATTTCCATTTCCACTCTCAGTGTCCCCTGCCTCAGAGAAGGATCCCAGCTGCTTGGCTTCCCTGGCCTCTGATGCCAGGCTACCAGAGCAGGTATCCCAGCATCGCAGCAAACAGGTGACAATTTGAGTGCCACAGCAGTCCTCATTGCGAGCTGGACGCTCAGGGCACTTGCGGCCACCCACCTTTGTGAGCTCCAAGGCTGACAGTGACTCTCTGCTGAGCTGCCACGGCTCTCGGGTGTCCCGGTGACAGAGCTTTCGGCGCTAAGCTGACTGCCAGGACAAAAGGCTGCCGTGAAATGGCTGCTCCACAATGCCAGGAGCAAGGTCTGCTGGGCTGGGGGTTCGCAGGGGAGCTCGGCCTCGGGCCTGGCAACTGCGCCTGGAAGCCAGGGACGGCCTTGGTGTGCAGCTGGACACCTGGGCCTGAGAAAGCAAGGTCTCTTTCCAGACACTTGGCACCATCGTCACCCAGTGGCTGTCTCAGGGGGACGAGAGAAATGCACAGCATCTCTTGCTTTCCTGAAAAAGGGATGGATTTGGACCCCAAAGCGAGCTCCTTTCTCTCGGAAGCATCACGTCCTCCTGTCTTTCTTGTATTTGGCTATGACTTTAGGAATCCCTGCAATCCCTGCAGCTGTGTCCCCTGCCAGCTTCTTGTGTGCCCCAAGCATCCTCGCTTGCAGGGCAGTAGAAGATGCAGAAAAGGCCTTGCCTTAGTGGAAGCACTGCCCTGCAGGAGCTCCAACAACCCTCTCAGCAGCACGCTGTAGCCCCCAAATGCCCCCGAAAGGGCACATTTCAGCTACTGGGAAGGAAATGAGTTCGCTCAAGGTGAGCTACCCGCTCAAGGCCCAGGTGTCTGTGAGGCAGTGTTGGCAAGGAGTCCTGTTGTGTGAGTCCGTTCTTTGTGGGTGCTCCGTCCCCACAAGGCTTGCTTTTCAAGGCCCAGGAGAGTCTTGTGGGCACTGGCCTGGGGTCCCAGGCTGAGCCAGCTGCTGGCTGGCAATCAGGGAGGCTCGCTCGGTGTCTTGGCTTGGGTTTGCGTGGCCAGGCTGTGGGAGCGGGGGGCTGCAGGGGTGTCCTCTGTGAGGAGAATGCAGCAGCTGCCCCATGGGAGCTCAGAGCCGCTTCCAGGAGGCTCCTTCCAGGAGGGACCCACCCGCTGCTGCCCAGAACGCAGAGCAAAAGGATGATGTTTGCGCCTGGGGGAGAGCCCATCTAAGAAAGGGAACAAAAGCTGCTGCCCAGCAGCGTCTGGCTCAGGGAGGAGTGAGAAAGCTCTGTGCAGCCCCCAGGGTCCGTGCAGCAGGAGGCAGGAGGTGCTCCAGGCTCACAGCAGCAGTTCCCCTGCGGCCTGTGCAGGGAGAGGCCCCTGGTGGAGCAGGCTGTGCCCCTGGTGGAGCAGGCTGTCCCCCTGCAGCCCATGGGTCCCCCGTGGAGCAGATCTCCACGCTGCAGCCCCCCTGTGGCTGGAGAAGCCCCCGGTGGAGCAGGTGGCTGTGGCCTGGAGGAGGCCGCGGCCTGTGGAGAGCCCCCGCAGCAGCAGGCCCCGGGCTGGACTGGAACAGGCTGTGCTGAGCCTGCTTTGCCCGTGACGCTCCTTGTGGAGTGATCTCCCTGTCCTTTTGGCAGCCCTTGAGCCCTTGCCAGCCTCTTTTCTCCCCTTGGCATTGGAGGAGGGGCAGGGAGAGAGCGCTTGTGCTGGAGCTCAGCTGCCCAGCTGAGGAAAACCACCACGGCTCTGTCTTGCCGCTGCTGCAGCACGCTGGTAGCAGCCAGCACCGTCTGTTCTTCGAGCCTCAGCAAGCCCACAGCATCTTCCCAGAAGGGATCCCTTTCCTTCACGCCTCCAGAGGCTGAGGGCTTGTGCCCCGTTTGCAAGCGCTTTCTCAGTGCCCCCTTCCCCAGAGAAGGATCCCAGCTGCTTGGCTTCCCTGCCCTCTGCTGCCAGGCTCCCGCAGCTGCTGTCCCAGCAGCGCAGCAGCCAGCTGACAATGTGCTCGCCTGGAGGACAGCTGCAATCTTGTCCCATGGCTCGCAGCTCACCCAGGGATGGGGATCACCTGCTTCCTGCTGCTTTTCTCTCTGCTCTCCTTTCCAACAGCCTCCTGTGCCCTGGGATGGCCCTAGCTTGGGGTAGGCTGCCTCGCCTTCCTCTTGCTCCTTCCCCTTCTTGGGAGGACTTTCTGCCCTTCCGAAACGAGATGACTTCTGCATGCATTCCTTCCCCTTGTGTGTATTGGTGCCTGAGACAGCAACGGGGTCATCCCTGGAGCCAGCTGTAGGGCCTGTGCCAGGCTTGGAGGGGCTGCAGGGAACATGCCAGGGGCTGGAGGGGCTGCAGGGAACATGCCAGGGGCTCGAGGGGCTGCAGGGTGTGTGACAAGGCTTTGAGGGGCCTCAGGTCCTGCCGCAGTGGTTGAAGTCGATGCAGGGAACATCAGAGTTGTTGGAGGGGCTGCAGGTAAAATGCCAGGGCTTGCAGCAGCTGCAGGCTGCGTCACAGCTTTGCATCAGGTCAAGACGCATTTTCCTAGAACCATACATTTCCTCCTGAAGGGGCTGAAGAGCATGGAATGGTCTTCAAAATGCACAGAGCAGACCCCAGCAAATGTAGAGCTGCTGCTAGCAAGTAGGTAACTTTATTGTTCCTGTTGTTAATTTTGTTTCACAACAACAGATGCAAATATGTATCTTGAATGAGGGCAAAGGTGACCTTGGATCTGAAGCACACAGGCGTTCGCTAGTGTCCCCCCATCCGGAGTGAATCCAGAATGACTCGGAAGGAAAAATAAAGTCCAAACCAGTGCGTTGTGATAAAGAGAGTTTAATAGGGTAGAAAAGGAATAAAAACCAACAAAATAATAAATAATGATACTTACAGTTTATAAGATATTAATATATAAAAATATTTAATACTATTAAATACTTATAATTTTATAATAATAAAACAATGCCATACCGTACAACACAGTCAATAAAGTGGATTTAATTAAATAAATAAGAAAACCAATAAATTAAATGAAAATTAAAAAATTTAAATTTAATACAAATAAAACCCATTTGTCCCATTCCAATGAATTGCTATCCCCATCATCACTTCCCATCCCACTGATCATTTGCTATCCCAAAGACCTCCCAGTTCTTATCCCCTTGGCATGCCAGTGCAAGAAGAAGTGCTCTGCAGGCAGAGGCCTTGCTGAGTGACCACCTAAGGAGAGGAATTTGATCCAGAAGGCAGGAAAGAAGAGCAATGCCCCGAAAGAAGAAGCAAGTCTTGTCTCTCAGCCCTTTGGTGTCCCAAGCAGCAGTTGCCATGGCCAAGCTTTCCCAGCCCAGCTGCTGCCAGCATCTCCCCAGCTTGCCATTGCCACCTTCCTGGGTGAGGCGCGCGCGCATTTGCCATTGGCGCTGTTGCCATCCCTGTGAGTGGCAAGCCCATCCCCTAGCTCCAGCACGAGAGAGGGGAGAGGGCAAGCGAGAGGGGCAAGGGCTGAGGAGCGTGGCTGAAGCTGGAGCAGGTGCCTGCAGAGGTCTCTGTGCCTGCCTGGGTGCTGCGGGGGCCATCGAGGAGAAGCCCGAGGTCGGTCACGGGTAGCTGGAGCCTGGCACTGTCGGCGGGGCGCTGGGCATGCTGCTGGGGCTGCTGGAGGTGGGCTGCGGCTGCACACAGGCCAGCTGGCACGCTGGCCCCAGCGCCTTGGCCCTGGCCCCCAGCGGCTGCAAAGTCTCGCTGGGGGTCTTTGTCCCCGGCTGCTGGCGCTGCAGCGTCCTGGCCCCGCTGGCCTGGGGACAGAGCCTGTCCTGGGGCCGCACGGCACGGGGCTCCCCACTCGGAGTCTCCGGCAGCAGCCGCGCTCTGCGGGGAGGTGGCACCGCTGCTCCTTGCCCCCCTGCAGCCCCCGGGCTTCGCGCTCTCTTGCTGGGTGCCGTGGTGCTGTTGATCGCCAGCTGCTGCGCGCTGCTGCCTGCTTCCCTGCTGCTGCCAGCCACCGTGCTGCTGCCAGCCGTCTTCCCCTGGCACGGTCTCTTGCGGCCTTGGCCAGCCTGGCCCAGCAGCGTCTTCCTCTCCTTGCCGGGGGGGTTCTCTGTCGTCGGCCTCCTGTGCTGGCAGCTCTGCGCTGTCCCGGGGGTGCTGCTGGGCGCAGGGCGCTTGGCCCCCCGCTTGGTGCCGGTGGACGCAGGGGCAGGCGGGGGGCTCTTGAGGGGACCCAGGGGGCGTTTGGGCAGGGGTCTCCTATGGTCACTGCGGCCCTTGGGGTTGGGGCGTTTCTTGGGGGAACTCAGGGGGGATTTGGGCTGGGGTCTACGAGGGGCACTGCGGCCCTTGGGGTTGGGGCGTTTCTTGGGGGAACTCAGGGGGGATTTGGGCTGGGGTCTACTAAGGGCACTGGGGACCTTGGGGTTGGGGCGGGTCTTGAGGGAACGCTGGGGGGGTTGGGGCAGGGGTCTACTAAGGGCACTGAGGAGCTGGGTGTCAGGGAGGCTCCTGGGGGGACTCAGGGGTGGACTGGGTAGGGGGCTCCTAAGCGCACTGGGCAGGGGACTGGCTGCAGGGCTGAGCGGGGGGCTCACTGCTGGCACGACGGGGGACTGCAGCGACAGCCCACCCTCAAGCTTCTCGGGGCGCAGCCCAGGGGTTGAGGGGACCTCACCGAGGGCTCCTGTGGCTTCCAGTCCCTGCGTGCTCGGCTCCTCGATGTCCTCGCAGAGGTCGGGCAGCTGCGAGAGGAAGCGGCTGAGGGCAGGACTGCTGGGCAAATCGGGGAAGGCGTCCTGGGGCTCCACGGCATCGAGCCAGCTGAGCAGCTCCTCCATGCCGGGGATGGGGATGTCCAGGTCGGCCAGGAGCTCGTCCTGCATGTGCTGCAGCTGCTGGCTGTCCCCTGCCAGCTCTGGAAAGGCCTCGGCAAAGGCATCAGGGCCCAGCTCGGGCAGCTGCGGGGGCTCCTCAGGCACCTGCGGGGCTGTCGCCGCTGAGGACGAAGCAAGAAAATCCCCCAAGACGGGCGATGTCAGCTTTCCCATGGCCCCTGGGTGTGGGGCGCCCAGCGGCCGGCTGTGCCAGCCCCAAACTCACCGTCAGGCGTCGCCGTCTGGGTGCTGGCGGTCCTTGGAGCCTGGGCAGGCTTGGGGGCAGTGGGGCCGGGCAGCGGGGGCCCCTGGTCCTCGCTGAGCCCCACGGCGTGCAAGCAGGGCTCCGGCAGCTGCCCCCGGCTGCTGCTCAGGGTGCGGGGCGTGGGGAGCGCCTGCCCCCGCAGCGGAGGCCCCGGGACGAGGGGTGGCGGGGGGTTGCGCTGGGCGGGGGCCTGCAACAGGCAGGTGCCTGCGGGGTGCAGGAGCTCCCCATGGAGCACGGCCCTGGGCCCCAGCCCCAGCGCATGGTGGGGTACCAGTGTCCCCGTCACCATGGGCTGTCCCCACTGATGGACGGGGGCACAGGGAGGAGCGGTGTGGGGGAGCTGCCCCCCGGCGGGGAGCTGCACCAGCTGCAGCTGGTGCCCCATGGTTGGGAGCTGCACCAGCTGCAGGTTTTGCTCCACAGCGGGGAGCTGCACCAGCTGCAGGTTTTGCCCCACAGCGGGGAGCTGCACCAGCTGCAGCTGGTGCCCCACGGCGGGGAGCTGCCCCACAGCAGGGAGCTGCCCCCCGGCGGGGAGCTGCCCAAGCTGCAGGTGGTGCCCCTGGGCTGGGAGGTGCCCCCCAGGTGGCAGCTGCACCCCGGCGGGGAGCTGCAGCACCTGCCCCTGGACCCCCGGCACCACGTGCCAGACGGTGGCCTGGGGCAGCGCGGAGGGGAGGGTGGGTACCTGCGGGGGCTGCAAGGGCAGCGCCGTCGCTCCGGGGAGGGAGGGCAGCAGCCAGGCAGCCACCGTTGGCGGCACGGCTGGGACGACGAAGGGGGAGTTTTGCGTCTGCGCAAGCCGCGGAAGCCGTCTGGGGAAACCCTCTGTGGGAAAAAGGCCGCTGGGCTGAGCTCTGGGGCGCTGGGCTCGCCAGCAGGGCCGCAGCCCCGGGAGGAGCGGGAGCCGGCTGCTGGACCTGCCATGGTGGCTGGAGAGTGGGGCGGTTGCTTGGGGAACCCGGGCAACGGGGGTTCCGTCCCAACGGCTCACCAGCCCCTCGCCGACATCTTGGGGAGGACTGCAGGCTTTGGACCCAAGCAGGCTGCCCAGCGCAAGACTTGGCCATGTTCATTAGAACATTACTAGCCTCTAAGCCTCATGGCATCACCTTCCATCTTGACTGCTGAACCTCCTTGCTCCCTACTATCTTCTTTGCCAAGATACAGCTGTCCACATTTACTTTTCCTACTTGGCTGGACTGAATTTAAGAAGGGAGCTTGCAACTCTTCCTCTTGTTTGCCACTTCATCATCAAACCAAATGAAAATAGAGCTTAGGGAAATGGTTTAGTGGGGACTGTTAGCGTTAGGTCAGAGGTTGGACTCGATGACCTTGAGGTCTCCTCCAACCTAGAAAATTCTGTGATTCTGTGAAAACCATTTGCCTTTAACCTCTTTATTTCAGGCCTTCTTTCCTAGTGGCCATTCAAAACTGGGAAAAAAATAGTCTACCAAGTGGGGTTTTTTTTTGATTTGATAATAAATCTGCAGACTGTTAAGTCACCAAGCACTTCAAGACTGTTTGAAATAATCTCGAGATTAATATAAAAGGAATTCCTCACACACGCTGCGGCCGCTTACCTTTAGTATAGTCGTTGGATGCGATGGAGCAGTATTTCTTGCTTTCGCCTGCACTGGAAGTCTTCCCTTCCTTGTAAGGTTGTTTACTGCTCTCACTTCTGCATTACTGACATGAAGAGCCATCTGGAGGATGGCATTCTTCCTTCTTCTCCCGCGTTATCTTCTGGAAACGAGGATCCAAGTGTTCCAAGGAGCCTTTTGCTTTCCTGGTGTTTCTCCTTTTTCTTCTTTTTCTTCTCCTTTTTCTTCTTTTTCTTACGCTTGCGATTGGCATTGTCAAAGCGGAGCGCACAGAAACACAAATCATGAAGTCTGAAAGAAACATGCAAGTTAAAAAGGGAAAAAAAGATGTGGCACTTGTTGCCTATATGAAACTTGATTTATTTTACCACAGGTGATGATTTGCAGCATGTCAGCTATTTTGTGGTGCTTTGTGCACACGCAACTTACTTTAGATGCAGCAAACTTAAGCCGTCAGATTGAAGGACCATAGGTCCTGGTTTGTACACAGATCATTAACAACGGCTAGCTCTGGAATATGTGCAAGCAGAAAAAATCTTTTAACCTAATCTGGAATGGTGTACGGATGTGATTCGAACTATGTGGTCCAAAGCTAGTGCTCTGACACAATTCAGCAAGAGCTTTCCTGTCTTCACTGATCAACCTAACAACATGATCCCCAGCCAGCTGGTGCTATCTAAAGAACTTAGAAACTACCAGAAAAAAAAAAAAAAAAAAAAAAAAAAAAAAAAAAAAAAAAAAAGGAAGACATGAGAAGCACCCAGAAAAGAATTAGGATAAAAAATGAGGAGTATGCTGGAATCCTTGCTTACTTGGAATCCTTCTCTCCATCTTTATCCTTAGACTTCTGTTTCTTCCAGAACTTGTGATATTTTTGCATTTTTTTCACCACCTACAAGCTCCTTTTCTATCTTTCTGTCTTTCCTTTCTATTTCACTTTCACTACCTTCTGCACGGGTATATTTTCTTTTTCTGTTTCCTTCTGTTTCATTTTTCTGGCGACAGTTCTCCAAATGAGCTGACACAGGTGGAAGCGCATGTCTTTCACGAGAATGTCTTCTGGAATGTTGCTGAGGTACCGAGCAACGATGCAAGTCTGCTCGGGGTGTGCTAAAGCGACGTACATCTTCCTCTCTCAAGAGGGAACCGTGAGGCCATCCGCTTTTGTAATGATAATGCTTATGTGACCTGCTGTAGTAAGTTGCAGTCCATCTGTCAAAGGCTGAATCGCCGTGAGAGAACTTTCTCTCTCTACTGTCTCCTGTCGCATGAGGTGAATAGTAATCCTTGTAATAGCCACATCTTTCCCATCTCCGTGCTTCGTCTCGATAGTATCTTTCTCTGCTCCAACTTCTTTCCCCTTTGGATCGGTAGTACCTATTGCTACCTTGTTCTGATCTTCCTCCGCTGCCAGATCTGTACTTTGAATATTTGACTGCTCTTCTGCCATTCTCAGGGCTGTTTCTTTCACGAGGGAAAGATCTGTACCTGCTTCCCTCCCAGTACTCCTCCTTGTGACTCTTTTGCTCAACAAATTCCACGCTCTGAGAACACCTCCTCTTGCTGGAAGGACCTGCTTTTTGACTCTCCTTCTCTTCACTAGGAGCATGTTCCCTCTTGCTTCGGTAATGCTCTTTCTCAGTGGTTTTAGTCTTGTCCTTTGTATCTTGGCGTCTATCTGCAATAGCTAAGGAAGAAAGATTGTTAGAGCTACATTCAGTGTCAGACTTGAGAGAGGAAGTTTGCCGCAATTTCTCACCAGGCTCACAAGACTCTTTGCCGGACAAAACGGTTTCTTTTGAAATGAGGTCACGTTCTTTTGATCTTCTTGCTTTCTCCTTGTCTCCACGGTCATCACATTGGTACTGGGCGAGGTATTCATCATTCCCAGGAGATTTCGGAGGTTCCGCAACACTGCATAAAATAAAAACCCATTTCTCACTTCTGCTGAAGGACGTGAATATTAAGAGTAAAACCTTCCAAAGGCAAACAAACAAACAAAAACCTCCGGACTACAGGAACCCTCGCAAAGATATGCCATTTAGAAACCTCTCCTGTGATTAGGACACCTTCTTCAGCTCCCAGAGAAAGTGCTTTTTCCCCTCTTGCTTCTGAAGCCATTGCACTAAAAAAGCAAACGCATCTGTCTCCTTCCACCTGCTGCTCTGAGAAAAAAGGCATAGGGGCGAGCGGGGAACAGCCAGTGTTTCTCCAGACAGTGGAGAAAAATGGAAAAACATTCTATAAAGGAACACAAGTTCTCCTTGAGGCACCAACCTGCATCAGAGTGATATGCTCAGTGCTGATCATTAGTTCTGTTCGTGACACTGGACACACAGTATGGAATTGTACTAATTTAAATCCTTCCATTAAATACTATTAGTAGACAGATAAAACTGTAACGAACTTCCATAAAGTCTTGTCTTAATCAGACTGTGCTCATTTTACCTCATTTCCTCTGACAAACTGTTCAGCTGGCTGGCTGTGAAGGACTCCGTGATGACTTCTCGATTGACTGAAGGCATAGCTCCAGGCATCTGCAATTAAAACGCACAAGTCAGCAGACAAAAAAATACTATTTGTAGTAGTACTGAGGACTAGTCTTGTCAGAATTTCTCCATTAAATGGTAAGCAAGACCGCTGTGAGTTGTATGCATTATCTACACTTCAAAGATAACCCCAACTCACCCCCCAAAATCTACTTTATGAAACTTAGGAATTTCTATCTCAGCTGAGCTTAAGTTGACAAGTTCTAATGTAAGCTCAGGTCTGCAAATTCTAAGGGGATAATACCACAAAGTCTTATGATCACGTGTGTGCTGTGTTTTCTCAGTATTTCACCTGAATTAGGAACACAATAAACACTCCCGAATACATCGTAGGTGAGAAATTCTCGATGGAGCAAATCTATGTTTCAAGCAATCCATTTGTTTTAGAAAAGAACACCTCAGAAGGTTTAACAGGTTCAACTCGGCAAGTGGAATCATCAAGTTTCAGTCCGTTTTCTTTAGATTCAGTAACTAACCTAATAGCACCATTTAGTGAATCTGTTTTTGGCAGCTCATGCTGGGATCTTCCTTTGTCAGCATTCTGACAGGAAGAATTGGAATGCTGCAATGTACGGACTACCTTTCCAACCAAAATTCCATTAGAGGACATTGCATTGCATTTCAAATTCCTTTGAAATAAGCCCTTTGACTCCTCCTCAGATTTTCCTGAAGATTCTGCACCATAAGGGACTGTGTTATCAGAGCTGAGTTTAGGATTTTCATTCACTGTTGGCTCCACAAAAATTTCATCAGAAACTTTTTTGTTTGTTTGCATTTGCTTCATTTGCATTACCAAATTTGTAATTGTGGATGAAGGAACAGCCTGGTAGAGATCTTCATCCTCCACAGCACTGCTAAGAAAGTCAGGCTGTGACACAGTCTGACGAGCAGGCAATTTATTGTGAATACTGATGGTGATCTTCTGTTTTCTTGACGTATCAGTCATTGAAGGCCTGGTAATTGCCTGGTTTTGAACACAGGCCATTGGTGGTGCTGAAGATGGCCTTTTTAGGGTGACACCAGTGGTCTTTGCGTCCTCTTTTATGGATCCATTTCCATTTAAACGGCTTGAATTCTGTATTTAAAAAGAAGAAATTGCAAGATGGATTAACGCAAACACTGCATGTAACATTTTGAAACACAAAACTCTCCTACTGAGTGTTTCTACAAATGGTCTTAACACCTAAAAAGAAAAACACACTGCCCGTTAAGGATAAATGCAAGTCCAATAAGCGTATTCAATTCCTGCTTTTGGTTTACTGCAGATTGGTATCAAATTAACATCATCTTTGAAAACCAGCCAAGCAACTTAACATTACCTGCTGCTATTCCCAAATATATTTATTTTCCCCTTTAAACATACCCTGAAAAGCCTGAAGTAATCGTTCTGGTGCTCAGGAATAAGACATTTAGTTTTCCCTGTCTTAGCTAAAGTGACGAGGATAGGAAAAACAAGTCCTCTTTTAAATGATTTGAGGATTAGTACACTCTGCTTAAATAGTCAAAGAGCGTAGCTCTCTGTGCTTTAGAAAGCTGTCTTGGAGGTATAAAGTAATGGAGTCGCATGGCTGCACAATTTAGCAGTAACCACTGTTTGAATGACTCTGGCTGTAGCATGAGGGCTGTGAAGAAAGCTGCAGCGTGGGAAGGAAAACAAAACTAAGATGCCGAAAACCAAACAAAAAACCCCACACCAAACCCCAAACCCACTAGCAGTTTGGTGCCGTTATCTGCCCTCCCGCTTCCCTGAATTACCTTAATCATATGAGGAAGAAGTCGTGGTCCCAGAAATCCAGCCTGCTTACTATTAGCCCCCTGCTGACCAGGAGGGAATGAACAGGGATAAGATGGTGCTGGCAAGTAAAACGCACGTTCTCCAAGTGTCAAATCATAGCGCCTTCAGAAAAGAGCAGTGATCGTAGTTTAGTTTTTCTTTCAGCCTACTCTTGGATTAAATCCCATCCTATCATTTTAGAGGAACAGCTCATACGATATGGAAGCCTTCTCTACAGAAGGCTTCGCCAAGACTACAGACTGAAAAGTAGAGAACAGTCTTCCTACTAAGACTATCACTTGCACAGCAATAATTCATTCTTACACCACAGATGACCTTCATTTCTCTCCTTCTCTAAAGTAGCCAGCTACAGATAACACATAGATAGCAATTTACACGAGCTCTGCAGTTTAAGGCCGAGCAACAAAAGATAATAAACGACACAGAGAATTTCAGGTTAGACAGAACTGAATTAGACAAATAATAATCTTCTCCCAGGATAGCAAGAAAAACACTTGCAAAACAGAAAAATATCAATAACAGGAAAGTAAATCTCTTCTGAACACATTTTAAGATTTGTTATTACCTGATATAAAAAAGTATGTAAGCTTGCTGACCAAGAACTCTTTTAATGTCAGTATGCACTACTTTAGCATCATTCATCTGATACCAAAGTCCATTACCAGCCTGCAAATAAAGACAACGATTTCTTTAGGTGAATTGCACGTTTTCCAATTGAAATCATGGATAGGAACAAAATACACACATGTCAAATAAAAATATAATGAAATCTTTTTCCCTAGAAACAGTAGCTGCTAGTCATGCTTTAATTGGTTTGCCAGCACAACCTTTACCCTGTTAGAAATGCTGTTGACTTCTACCTTTACATAGCATATATAGTGTCCTGAGTGACAGCTGACACCGTGATGTACCAGCACCGCGTATAAGGCATAGAGCAGTGGTTCTCCCATTGACTGCGACATGTAGGCTCTCAGGTCCAAATACTCCGGATATTTCACCTCCTAAAGAGACATCAAGAAGATAGAAAAATTATCCCAGAGTACTTCGTGGACTAGCCAGAGAAAAACACTTCCAAAAAACACAGACTAGAATTGATTTCTAGAATATATTTCTCGAATATATTTCTTGATTCACTACAAATAAGTCTTCCCATAAACAACGGTTAAGACTAGAAGTTGCAGAGAACTGTTTCCTGATGAATCAGCCTTCTCAGAGGAAAGCATATGCTTCTTGTCAAGCGGGAACTTTATTGATATTAAGAGAAAGAATAAGCCATATTCGTTAGTCTACAATTATTGTCTGAAAATATTAACAACTTTCAGCTTTGGGGGATGTCCCATTACACAATGATATAGTTGCATTACAGTGGTAAATATACCTTGTTGATCTTTCCACCTGTGAAATCTGCAAATCTTTTCAGTGATATTGTGAGAACCTTGGAAGAACGGTGTATGGTAAATCCCTTGGACGCAGGAACCATCTTTTTACACCTTAAAAACAAGCAGAGATAAGTGTTTGAAGGCATCTTCTTTTTTCGCCCCCAAAACAAACTCCTTTTAATGTCTCACTCATGCCTATGCTATTTGAATGATATTTACTTGCATAATAGGTTGGTCTTTTTTCTTTTCATAAACCCATGCACTGCGTGTCAGGTTTGTTAATACACAGAAGAAGGTCAATTTTCCCAACAACTCAGAGCATAGCGGGAACAGGAATCTCTCACAAAAGGGTATGACCAGGTTGGATGGCAAGGTACCATTTCTTGGTCTACAAAAGTGGCTATTTGAACTCCAATCCTGGATACATTCTTTCAGCTTTCAAGGGAAATACAAATACTGAAAGCGGAACGAGAGAGCCTTGGTCCCCAGGGCTAGAAATTGCAAATAATCTCCAACATAGGTTGACTATCAACATCAAAAATACAACAGAAGCACATGGTCATTCTACAGGAGGGAGACATTTAACAGTAGGAAGTCTTCATGTACTGAGCTTGTCTGGAAAGACACTGAACCCATCTGCCATCCTTTGAAACAAAATAGTTCAGTTTGACACATTGCCCGCTCCAAGGTAGGACCTACGGTGTAAGCAGTGAAAATTAGCCACTAGCCCAGAGAACAACGGAAACTGGGCAGTTTACATCAAGAAAAGTACTGTCGAGAGCTAATAAATAGAAAGAACAAAAGTAGCTCTTTTTGAATTCTGATGGCAAAATACAAGCCAGAGAATTGCAAACCCATAGGGAATGCCTATGAACAAGACTTCCCCCCTCCAAGGAAACAAAAATCCAAGTCTTTTATAAACTTCCACAAAACTTGTAAGTAGATCCAAAGTTTAGAGGTAGTCCAACAGAGTCATGCAACATAGAAAACTGACATCTAGGATTAAGACCTAATTCGTCAAAATCTTACTCGCTACATTTATAGCAATTCTCTCCATCCAGCTCTTCAGGTTTCACAAAGAGTTCCAGAGCTCTGCTAACAGACGAAACCGCCTAGAGCAGCGAGAAAGAAGAGCGCAAAGTCACCGTAATTCAAAATTCCAGAGACATACTAGTAGTTTATAAGAGAATCTTACGAACATACTCAAGCGATCTACTAGGAGCACTGTCAAGAAGGAGGCAGAAAGAGCATGCTCAGCATTGACCTCACCTGGAAGGCATTTGACTTTGGAACAAATACTTTTCCAGTAGCCTAGACAGCATCTACAGTGTGCTTTGTCATCAATACTGGGGACAAATTCATCAGTCTAACAATTAGATGTATATTGAGGTAGAACAACAAAGAAGTAGGACAGCATTATAATTTTTGCAGAAAGAGAATTCTTTCCCCTTAAACCCAATGCAAATGTGGAGACTATTTACATGGGTTCCACGGAAGGACAAAGTCCAATCCACTTCCTTAGCACCACCAAGCTCTTACGTTTTAACATTATATGTGGTTTGGTTTTTTAAGTTAAACAAGTTTAATTTAGAAAGTTATGCATGTACTTAAACATCATGAATTATATTTAGAAAACATCTTACCTTTATATCCAAAGTGATATCAAGAAATGCCTCATACGTATCCGAAACTGCTTTGCAATTCAAGCACTTCACTGGAAACAAAATATAAATGCTTAACATTATGTGAAGGAGACTAACTGTCCAAATTCAAGTTGTTGACAGATACTACTTTAGACAAACTACAGACTGCTTTACTACTGACAAAAGACACAGATCAGTTCTAAGGACAGGAATATTTTTTCAAGTACCTCTTGATCTTAGAAATCCTCCAAATATTTGATGAATGATGGTGGTAGCTTGAGAAGATCTGTCCAATCTGGAAATAAATTATAATCAGACCTCAGAAGATTTAAGGCACAGAATTAACTCTTCAAAGAGTTTGATGAAAACCAAGGATGATGTAGACTTGCGTTGCTGATAGTAAATAAGGCACTAAAAGGTGCTAGAGATCATTTCTGAGAGTAAATAAAGGACTAGAAGGTGCTAGAGAATGTATGAAAGTGAACTTGTTTATGCTTACTCGGTGCTTCCGTTCAAGCACGCTTCCTGCATAGCATCAACAGTATAGCGCAAGAACTCGTGTGCGTCTTCTTGACTGCCAAAACGGAAATGTTGTCCTATTCCTAAATAAGAAGATGATAGTATTGACCTCATTTAAAAATGAAATCATTCTTGTATTTCTAAAATCTCTCTTCATTGGAGTGTTAAAACCACTTAGACACATCAAATAATTATTTGAAGATTACAAGCTATCGAAAAGAAACACATCTGAAGCCACTTACGACTGAGATTACTGATAACATGCGTAGGCTCGATGGCATCAACAGTGCAACGCAGGGCCTGGTTAATGTGAGTCTCCATCGTGCACATCATGCAAAAATCTTGTTCACGACCTGAAGAGTGAAAGAACAAAGCATCCCAGTCCAGCGAAATATCCATACCTACAAACATCTAAGTACAATTTAAGCTATAGATACCATATCCACTCTCCTTGCTACATTCTATTCTCCCAAGATGCCAATGTCCCAACAGTCTTGTAACATTTCATTTCACACAACTTGACAGAAGAAAAATATCCACTAAGCCTGTATTCAAATGCATTTTGTGATGAGAAATCTAAAAGACTACTGCAAAGTCGCAGTTGTAAAGGCTGACAGGAATGTGAACTCCACAGGCTGCAAAATGTATTACTCTCTAAAATTATTACTAAATGCATTACTGTCCAATGCACTTCATTATTCCCATGAAGCAATAAATGATCCTTTAATAAATAAACAAACAAACAAACAAACAAATAACTAAATAAATAAACCATGGTGCATTAATTGCACTCCATATGCTATTCGGAGCCCACTGCTAATACAGTGCTCAAAGCCAGCTGCTACAGGTAAAATCAGGCAAATAAGCTTATCTCACAGAATCACTGCTGTTCTTTCACCTTCAGAGCTATCCAACAGATTCAAAATACTGTTAGAAAGTACTCACATGACTGGCTGTGCTCAAGAGAAAGCATGTAATTGGCAAGTGGGGGTGTGTAGGTCAAACACTGCAGAGTAGCATTAAGAAAACATGTGTTGCCAAGATTGTACAGGCCAACTCCAACACTTTGTGTTTCTCGCCAATCCATACAAATCTTCTCAGGTGGAAAAAGAATGCTCTGTGGCGGAGCAATTCCATCATTAACGACTGCAAGAAAGTTAAATTTAAAAAGAGATCTTGTTTGTTTGTTTCGAAGAAAGGTATTTAAAAAAATACTATTCTGCAGGAGCACCTAGAGGAGCTAGCTACAATCCAAACCAGAAAAACTTATTGCAGACAGCTTTAATACCACCAAATTCAAATTGGCTGGTCAACACAATGTTTTGGGGAAAAAAAAAAACAAAAAACAAAAAACAAACAACTTTAGTCAACCATTTTAATTCTTCTAAGGCAAGGCTAACTGCCATTCTGTTTGTAGCACCTAATGCCAAGTTCCTCTCCATCTATAATCTTTAACCTGATTAACTCAACTACTGTTTTTTTCCTTATTATAACTTAAACCACAAACTTAGACTTGAAATTATACGGTAAAAATGTAAAAACTAGGAACTAGGAATGACGGTACCCCTACAGATACCAGATTTTTTCCTGAGCAATGTTATCCTTCAAAAAACCTGTGAAAAATGGAAGCTGTGAATAGCAACAATCAAACACTTTTCTCTGCAAAACAGAAAAGACATGGAGGAATCTGTGCATTACAAAAAGCTCCCCGTATTTCTCTGTTGACTGTAAATATATCAAAATTAATTTCTGTAACATCAGTCACTTCAGTTGCCTTAGGGGATTCGCTTTTGAAGTCTTTCTTCACAGTAGTCCCCTTCTCTATCAGTGCAACAAGTAAGAACTGCATTTTCTACTTTTGCTTTGAAGAAAATGGAGGCAGGATAAAACACACACTTACTTAGATCTCTTGGGGCAAAAGCCTTAGATTTTTCAGATGATCTACAGTAAATAGCACCTCCACGTCCTTGGGCCACAGAGACTTGGCTTGAATCTTCTGCAGGCACTATCCGGCCCCAGTTGGCGGTGCGTGACATCAGTATTTTAGGACTTGGTTTCTTGGATTTGCCAGACCGCCTTGAAGAGGGCTTTTTAGGCTTTGAAGATTTGGGCTTCTTAGCTACGGTCATTGTTCACATCTGCAACAGAGACAGAAGTTCTGGCTGACGTAAGAATATCAAGAAGCATTCCAAGAAGAAAAGAGTAACAGAAGTCCTGTCACTTAATCTCAAAGAAACAGCCTTAAGAACTAAATCGCTGGTATGAATGATTTAAAAAGAATCCCCAAACTAAACACACAAAGTGAAAATTTCCATCTAAACTCTATCAGTATTACTTTTCGCTTCTGCAGAACTAGTGGCTGATGCCATTTCTTTCCCTTCCGTAGGATTTTAATCCATTACAACTCTGGAGTCTTTTTAATATAAAAATGTAGAAGACATTCTCTGAGGGGAATCAGTTATTTATTGATTTCCGGAGTTGCGCAATTATCTGTTAATTAGTACCTATGATCTAATAGATAATTGTTGCAATTATCTATTGCTGGCATTAGTAACGGAACACTATTACTTCACTGCCTGTGTTTTTCTGTTTCGTCTGCACAAAGGTACCCAGAACTCACTGCTACTTTTCTTCTGTCTTTCCAGGGCTCGCCCTCTACCTCACTGTCTACTGCACCAGTCATGAGGGGTTTGTTGTGATTCTATAATGAGCCTAGCTTTTAAATACACCTTTCATGGGCGTCACTTGGTGACGGCAAGTTAATCTGTGAGGGCTCCTCAGTCTACATCATGCGGTCGCTTTTTCCAGGTGAAAAAGCGGAGCTGTAAGTGGCAGTACACTAAAGCCCTGGCATGCTGAGATCCAAGAGGAGAGATGTTTGGCCCTCCTTTTCACTCCTGGGAACCATATACCTCAAAACCCACAGAGGATGGGCTATATCTCAGAGAAATCTTGGGAAAGGAGAGCATGAAGAGCATGTTTGCAAATTCATTTCTCCCTGGGCTTCTTCTGCTTCTCCAAGAAAGACGAGTTTGAATATAACTTTGGCAGCAGTACTTCTGGTGTTTTACTCCTACCACATTTAAAACTCCTATGAAAAACTGAAAAGTTAGACTAAAAAGCAGCTCTTTCCGTTCTACTTTGAAAAGTTGCATGCTTTCCTCATGCAAAATAACAGGGGAATGTAAGCTAGAAACGGAAATGCTGAATGTAAAACAAAACAAAACAAACCTCAGCCCTCCAGGACAAAAGCCAATAACTGCTACAAAGTCCTTTTTAAAATGCTGATTAGGTTTCAAGGTGATACCGCTTTAAATAAGCGTAGTTGTGTGTCCATAGGCAGAAGCTGAATAATGACAGGATGAACTTCTATACTTCATGTTTTGTTACTGTCTTACTGTAGCACACAGGGACTTGTTACCTTTAGGGAAACCACTAACCTCATGGAGGGTTTAAAACATAAGCTAGTTTGTTATACCAAAATGACGGAGAGAACAAAGCATAAAGTGCTTTCAGATTTCTAGCACGCCTTGATTGCTGTCCATTAAACTTCAGACACGTTAAACAAAACACAGTAAATAAGAAAACTCCTAGTCCCACAGCTGGCAAATTGTGTGCAGAGGTTGTAATTAGAACTTTTTTGCCCTGACGTTTTACATTTAAAATTGATTTTAAATCCATTCTATACACACTTTCCATTCCTGAAAAAACAATACGCAAACCTGACAAATGCATTTACATGAGAAATGAAGTCGTCCTTGTCCGATTGGAAGACTAAGGTGACAGCTCCTGGGCTCAGGGATAAGCTCCGATCTTCACCAGTGACAGCTCCTTTTGTAGGATTGAAAGGGAAAATGTTTCAGCAACACTTTGGAAACATACTTAAGGGACAAGAAACAAAATCAAGACTGCAGTGAGAAGGAGAACAGAGAAACAATACTGGGGAAAATGAAAAGGGAAGGGAAGGGAAGGGAAGGGAAGGGAAGGGAAGGGAAGGGAAGGGAAGGGAAGGGAAGGGAAGGGAAGGGAAGGGAAGGGAAGGGAAGGGAAGGGAAGGGAAGGGAAGGGAAGGGAAGGGAAGGGAAGGGAAGGGAAGGGAAGGGAAGGGAAGGGAAGGGAAGGGAAGGGAAGGGAAGGGAAGGGAAGGGAAGGGAAGGGAAGGGAAGAAGAAAAAAAGAAAAAAAGAAAAAAAAGAAAAAAAGAAAGAAAGAAAAAAAGAAAAAAAGAAAAAAAAGAAAAAAGAAAAAAAGAAAAAAGAAAAAAGAAAAAAAGAAAAAAAAAAGAAGAAAAGAAAAAAAGAAAAAAAGAAAAAAAGGGAAGGGAAGGGAAGCAAAGCGAAGCGAAGACCTTGATCTTTATACTGACCAATGAGATAAGCCTTACACATTTTTAAGTTTATTTTTGACAACTGATTGAGGTGTTACCAGGTATTAAGTACGATTCAAGAGCAAATATTAACACTAGAAAGAAGAAATCCGATCCACCACCACTGTTTCAAAATACATCCATTTCTCATTTGGAGATGACGTCTCTCTGGCAAGGTAGTAGAAAAACTGTAAATACCGATAGAGCTTCCTCTCCCGATGTTCCATATACATACCGATGCTGTTCCTACACCTACGCTCTGAGCATAAATTTATGTTGACATGAGTGACAAGAGAGGGTGTTACTCCTCTCTTTGTTTGCCTTGAGAGACACACCTCTTGTCCATTGAAAAGTAAATTCAAGATTCCAGATCACTTAAGACAGTTGCTATCCCCCCATTCAGAGTTCTGCAGCAGCACTCTTCAGATGTGTTTAGCAGTCTCTTTAGAAAATGTTATCACTTAGGACCTGCTTCTCAGTAGGTCCACGTTTGGCCTCCGCTTAGCAGAGAGTCAATCCCAGCTTAAGCTTTCGTACAAGAGCCCCTTCACGAAACGGAGTTGAACCCTGACATAACTGAGTTGAACCTTTAACCTTGAAGCTTCCTTAAAGAAGAAAGCAGCACCCAGGCCAGGAAATAGAAATTAATCGTCACTTTACCCTGAAACGCAGTGGGCTATTCTGTGCTGGCAGGATTGCTGCCGGGCTGGCCGACGAGGCGGCGGGCAGCTCCCCAGGGCCACAGGGCCTGGCACAGGGAGCCGCCGGGGGTCTCCAAGGTCCGGGAACAGCGGCAACAGCGACAACAGCAGGGACAGAGGGGACAGCAGCGACAGCAGCAGCCACCTCAGCCGGGGCCGTCTCCACAACCGCCACAACGGCCTCGGAACGCCGCCGAACTCGGAGCTCCAGCGTGACGCCTTTTGAACCTGGCCGCGCTGCTCATGGCTAAAACCAGAGCGTTTCCTCCGGCGTGTGTTTACTGTCGGTGCCGGATCGGCCCTCACCCCGAGCTCTCCCTGCCGGGAGGGCTTTGGGGTTGGGGTTTCCCTCCCGCCGCCGCCGCGGGCAGGCCCCGCGCGCAAGGGGTCCGCGCTGGGGAGCAGCATCTCACCCACGGCGAGAGACCGAGGGCACGACATGAAAAAGCCCCGACACGAAAAAGCCACGACATGCGGCCGAGGCGGAGGGGAGACGGCTCTGAGGGAGCTGCCACTTCGCCCCGCCGTCCTCCCCTCCCGGGCCGCCCCGCCGAGCCCCGTGCGCCTCAGGTGCTGCGCTGAGGGGGTGGCTGGCTACTGAGACAGCTGCCCAGGGCACTGCTCATGGCACCGAGCCTGACGGAGGTCAACAAGTGTTGAACAATGCTCTCAGACATCGGGTCTCACTTTGGGGTGGTCCTGTGTGGAGCCACGAGTTGGACTTGGTGATTATTGGGAGTCCTTTCCACCTTGGGATGTTCTCTGATTCTAGGTCAGCAATCCAGTAGCTGATGAGAAGTGTGGAGTCATTCAAAGGGAAGAGAGAGCACAACACTTCTCGTTTGCAGAAGCGGCTATTTGGTAACCAAACCGACGATTCCTTTGCTTCTAGAGCAACTAACAGCAGGGATCCGCTTTACAATGGAGGGAAAAGAGTCGTTGGCATGTCATGTGAAGTAACCTTCAAATCCCAGAGGATGATTTTGTTGGAACTTTATTCAGCTGAAAACACAGAAGCCTTGCTTTTGCTTGTGTTAGTTACAGCTCCAGTTTACTTTGGTTGGGAGGGAAGGCATTCCAGGCTAATGTGCTGTACCTGTTCCTTCAGCTCATTGTCCATAAATGGAGGAGCAAACGAAATCAGTTTTATCTCCATTAAATGCAGCAGACAAAGCGGAGTAGAGGGCGATCTAGCACTTAATTTTTCCTGTAAGCAGGAAACCCAGAACTCAACAACACTTTTCAAATCTTGTCCTGCAGTAAATGACCAGCTGAGTGAAGCTTGCATTTAGAGGATGTGCTCCTACAGTAGACGGAAATAGCTTTTCCTCTTCACAAGTGCAACTGAGTGGTGGACTGGCAGCTACGTGGTTAACTAGTTGTGCCAAAGGGGTTGTGTTGAATGCACAGAAAAATATGCAGGTCCCAACAGTAAAGGGTTGTCTGTAGGCATGACACTGAGTACAGATGTTGTCTGCAGGTTCGTGCAGAGTGCACCGCGCCAATAAGCACCCAGAGTCGGAATGCACACGAAGGTCTTTTAATTATATAATTACTTATAGAACTCTGCAGAGTCAGGTACTTGGCCATCTTTCGCAAAGCAAGCACACCTCTGACTCGAATCGCCGTCATTTATACACAGGAAACTTGTGAAAACTCTCTCTTTGGCTCCTTTGGATTGGTTATTACAGCTCACCTAACTTATCTCCACTGAGCTTGTGCATTACAGAGGAATACCGGGGGGGAGGGGGAACAGGAGAGGGGGGACACACACCGAATCCCACATTAGCACAGATTAGCATTTTGACAGGTGTGATTTTTAATGTGCTAATGACCCTTAATGAGAAAAAGGTTACTAGAGGTCAGTCTGGAGCTGGTGTTCTCCTTCCTGTTTTTTCCCTTTTAGCCCTTCTCTTCCTTGCTTCTGCTAGCTCAAGGCTACCTGTCTCTCTCCTTCTTTATTTTCTCAGCTAAAAGACTGCACAAGCTACAGGCCTCCCTATTTGCTTCAACATTTCCTTGGTTTTGTTTTTTTTTTTTTTTCCCAGCTTTGGGACGACACAGGTGTGGTTTGATATTTGCCAGTATAGCTAAAACTCACGCCAGTCTGCTCACGCACAATAAGTAGTAAGATTTAAGGACTGGTTTCATCGGCTTCTTCCATACTAACATCCTTCTTATGTTTTAGATATGCTGAAGTTAAATCAACACTAAGTTACTACTTGTGGAGTAATCGCCTTAAGCGACTAGGCATCATAAGCACACCTCCATCCCAAAAGCTACCCGCCTCCAAGGTGCAACCACCCCTCACTGAGCACGCCCTCGGAATTTCTCAGAGCCTGTACCTTTAAACGCAAGTGAGATCATTTCTACCAAGCACAACCAAGATATGCATGACTAGAGTCACTCAAGCTCCACCTTAAAGATAGAAAATAATATCAATTGCTTTAAGAGAAAGGGGATGTTAGGGAAGATACTATCAGGAAGGATTCCTTCTGACATCACTCGACAGGCTGAGCCTCTCACTCCCCCACCCCCACTCCATTGGGACGCCGTGGGGTAAGATCTGAACGCTTGCTTATACCAGGCGTCTCTGTGGAATCTTAGAAATCTCTAGAGTTTTGATGCTTTTTCATGTCTTAATACCTAGGCTGTGTACCTGTGCATTTCATGCATGCTAGCTTGCTTTTGCAGACAGTGAATTTATCACTGACAATCCAAAGAACCTGTGTACCTGTCGCCGTAAGAAATTGCACTTAATTGCATTCTTCCTAGCTGTGAGAGTTCTCCTTGAATGCGACTAGAGCGAGGCCGTACTGCGTTGTTGGTGAATCCGTGACCGTGATAGTTCAGCACCCTGAATCCGACGGGACCCATGACGGTCAATCGGCTACACCCCTTAACGCGACACTACTAGACGAAGAAGATGACAGGGCTTGCATGCACTGCATTAGGCTTTGCATGTGAAAACACCCCCAAATAATTTCACGTACATTTAACGTTTTTAAAGGGAAAAAAACAGGAAGGTGTAGTCTCTCTGTAAGCTACAGCCCTACATAGTTAAGGCATCAGCATTCATTCCTTTGCTTGATAGCAAAGTATGAACATACAGAAGAGTTAAATATTTTCTTTGCATTCTTAAAGGCGATTTTTCAGACTTGGGCTTCAGTTGTTGGAGTTGAAGAAATCAGTAGACATCCTTACTTTTACGTTAAGACCAAAATCTTTATCTAAGATTGTGTTATCTAACGCAACTAAACTCCCACCCCCACATGGTTTTTTTGTAACTTCTCAATGATCTTGCTGCAGTCCCACTCTGATGGTCTTTCAGTAACATGCAAACTGCCGTGGCAGATTCTGTTACAGTGCTTTTCTATTGACAGTGTGCATAACACTCAAGGTAAAGCCCCTCATTTTGCAGTGGGGACATAAAGTGTTTCTTTGGACCCTGCTGCTTCTGTTAGTACTCATTTTTTCACAAACTTCTTGAACCTGAGCCGTGCCTACTGAGCCAACGAATGCTTTGATGACACAGTATTTTGTCAAAGCAGTTTTGCTTCTTGGAGCTACAGAAGCAGCTCTGGCTACGTGATAGGGAATTGTGCTGCATTGGCAAAACCAGACTTAGCTACAGACTTACAACACTTGCTAACTCGATCTATTTCAAATCTCATTTTAACTTTAAAGGACAATCAGTTTTGTGGCTCCTGTCTTACTAATTTGCCTTGTTTTGCATGGAAGGGCAGCCTGTGAATGTTTTGCTTTATTGCATGCTTCAAAAAAAGGCTGAGGAAGAGACTGGAGGAACCTTTTCTATTCTATGGACTTTCCCCCGAGAGTGTGGAATTGCAGGCTACTTGGATGAATGTTCCAATGTGAGTAAGGGAGCAGACCTCAGCCAAAGGAGGTGGAATCCTTGCTTAATAGTAAGTATCAGTGTGGGGACATCTTTGCTTAACGGGAGCCGTTTAAACTCTTCATAGAAACAAAATAAGCTGGACATCTTATGTTTGGAAAGCAGTATGGTTACACAGCTGCTAACATAATGACTTGAGTCTACTGCTCTGCAACTTCAGGTTTTGTTTTCAAGCAGTGCATACATCAGTTTAAGCTTTGGACAAGGAGATTTGCAATGCAAATAGTGATAAACCAGAATCAGCGGCGCTGACGAGTGTAATGGTGAAATGCAGCAAATCAAGTATTCCTGCAGAAATGTGAGATTACAAAACTAGCAAGCCATGAAGCACTTTTGTTGTTGTTGTTGTTGTTGTTTTTTAAATCAATTCTTATATGCTGAAATAGCACCTTCAAGAAAATCTGTTTATCTAGCCAGGTAACGGTGTCTCCCTGTAAACAGGAAGGAAATGCCAGGAGCAGCCATACCTCTTTGCTGTCAAACTAAAGAGCAAGTCGAGGCCAACATCATGCCATAGTGCAAAGGCTTGCGAAGAAAGATCATTCTAAGAGGTCTGCAAGAAAAGATGACTTACTTTGTCATAAGTTTGTCAAATAGAATGGACGAGTTAGTAGTCGAGTACCGACTGTGTCCGACTCTACAGCTGCGGCGCAGCTCCAAGTCCCTGTTTTCTCCGTGGACTCGTCTCACAGTTTTTGCACCAGCTCTACTCCTCAGTGTTCTGGTGACTGAAACGCAGAAACAAAGGATTTTGAAACAGTGAAGATGGGATTCTCCTTATTTCACCGTTGCTCTTGTAAAATGGAAACAGACAAACAAAAAAGGCACCCTGAAGTGGATTGAGTTTTCTTTACATTTCAGATCAGAAGTTGGTGTCACAACCACTGCATTCCACTTCTTTATCGCTCTGCACGTTTAAACTGTCTACTTAAAACTGGGACCTGTAGGGAAATTTTTAAAGAGACTGAAAGCTAGCCAGACAAAAACAAACGTGCAACTTTTGTTCCACGCAGGAGGGAAATCTACTCCAGTTATTTCTGTCTTGGAAAAGTGAGAACAATCAACACCTTTCTCTAAGGTGTTTTCACTCCATTCATGTCAAACTGTATCTAACAGTGCTCAAAACAAACACTAGGACATTGCAAGCCTCTTCCTAAGAGGTGTATGTTTGATTACTCTGTTTATGCATGCAGCACTTCCATTTCCTGCATTAGGATCTAACAGCTCAAGGAGGGAAGAATCGTTTCAAGAGAAACACCCAAACACCACATAAACTCGTGCTTTTTAGAAAAAAGCCTGCCCATTGTTTGCCATACAGCACCCTTTGGCACAGGTTGGTTGCTTGCACTGTCATTAAAAGAGCTAAGAGGACAAGGGGAAGGGAAGAGCTACACCACTGTGCTGCTAGGATCACAGCTAAGGTTTACTTTTGTGCTTGCCAACTATAAAACTAAGTTTGAACTTATCAAGTATCGATTTACTTTGCACAATTAGAACAGTTTGCTTTGTGCCTACCAAGCTGCAATTCACACTGCTCCCTCCCCAAGGAATTCATAAAATCTCCTATTTGCACCTACCTCTCTTCACAGAAAAGTCACTGAGGAGTGAATTCAGCTGACTACAGAAGGCTTTGGGGCCAAATGAAAGCCATGGAGTGACCAAGTGCCATCCTCTTCAGTAACCAGCGCAAATAGGTATCCCGGGGACTTACAGCCACTTACCTGTGTTATATTCTTTTTTTCGTTCCAATTTTGGCTTTCTCAACTGCCTACATTAAGAAAGAGGACAGGGCAGAGAAGGGAGAAAAGACTTGTTGTATTAGACCCATCAAGGATGGGAAATTTCACCATGTTTACAAGCCAGTGCTCCATGGTATACAAAGAGAAGCCTGTAGGCCTCACGCAGGATCCACATCCCAAGTCTGTTGCGTGCCATATACACGCGGTTCTGTATGTACCCACATTTCCTAGCTTGCTCATGTTGAATTCTCAAAATTATGAGCAATAGCACCCAAGTGGAAAAGATACATGTCCTGGTTTCAGTTAGGACAGCGTTAGTTCTCCTCCTAGTAGCGGGTAGGTTGCTATGTTTTGGCTGAGGATGTGTGAAAGGATGTTTAGAAGATTGCTGATACCACCCCGATGTTTCAATTGCTGCAGAGCAGTACTTACAACAAGCCAAGGACCTTTCGGTGTCTCACTGTCCTACTGGCGATCAGAATCGGCGCACAGCAACAGCTGTGAGGGGACAGACTCAGGATGGCCGACCCCAACTGGCCAAAGAATTCTATGCCTTATGGCAACACGCTGCACCATGGATAGGGCGGGGCAGCCGGGCTGCTAGGGGTTACGCTGGGCACTGGTCAGCGGGTAGTGAGCAACTGCATTGTACATCACTTGTTTTGTACACATTACTAGTAGCAGTACTATCATCATCATCATCATCATCATTATTATTTTCCTGTCTTAATAAACTGCCTTTATCTCAACTCGCGGGCTTCACTGTCCCGTTTCTCTCCCCCATCCCAGAGAGGGAGGTGGGAGGGTTGCAGAAGGGCTGTGTGGTGTTTAGCTGCCGGCCGGGTTAAACCACAACAACACCTCAAAGGGGTTGGGGAAAAAAACAGGTTTTTTTTAGAAAAGCAGAAGACTTTCACTGAGAAGAGGGATTCTAGTTTTAAGGTACTGGTACGCCATCAGCATGCTCATAGGCCTCTGCTGATTTTAGCCGGAGGTTTATCAGGCCACAACTCACTGCACATGCTTTCTCTCTTGCTTTTCAATCTACAAATCGAACAGAGATTGAACATATAGAAACACAGTACCTTGAAAAGCGTCTTCTCTTGACATTTCCCCTCAGTATCGCCATACTTTCTTCAAAGCTGGAGACTGAACACCGCAGGATGCTTTTGCTCATTGATCTTCAACGGTGTCCGTTAAAACATTCAATACTGGGAGAAGAATAATCCTAGGGAAAGAAGGAAACAAGAATATATTTATGTGAACCACGTAGATTCAGATAAAGAAATTCTGCCTCACGCAAGTTTAATTGACCCTCCTGACTTGGTAGTGGGGCAACTAATGGCAGGCAGACACTGAAACGCTGCTGTGCTCAAGAAAAACCTGGAGAGAAAAAAAAAAAAAAAAAAAAAAAAAAAAGCTTTCAAAACTAAAGCTTCCCTTTCCCCACCGTTTTCTTGTGGATAACTTAAGCTTAATATCCTTGGCAAAAAGATATTGCAGCAAAACCTTTCACATAAACTTAGTGTTTCGTGAAAAACAACAACAGCAAAAAAACCTTTAAATTCAGTTGGAATTTTTTTCAATAAATTCAATTGGAATTTAAATTCAAAACTTTAAAATCAATTGAATTTAAATTAAAAAAAAATAAACTAATTAATTTAAATTAAAAAAATTTAAATTCAATGACTGTTCAGAGGAACAGTCAAGCTTGACATTATACATCCTAGAATTAAAATCTAGTTTGAGTTTTTCTCCCATCTCCAGGCCTTGTTAAAGATGCTTATTAGGAGCTCTGTCAACAAAAGTGTAAGGCTTGTTATATCAAAGCTTCGAACCCTTCTTACTGCCCTTGACCTTCTTCACATTGCTGCTCCTACAAGGGTGAGCACTATCATTTTTAGTACGGGAGGGAAGCTGTCATATCCTTGAGTGGGGGGTCGTTCTGTTTACAAAATGAAGTTCCGGTAAGAGTACATCAAATGAACCAACTTTCTTTGAACTTTAATTCATCACTATATTGAATGAATGACCTCTGGATTTCTCTCTCCCATTTGGAAGTCAATTTGAAAACAAACTACCTCTGCCATAAAGAGCCAGGCATCAGAGACACCTGTTGCGCCTCAAGAACAGAGAAGGTATGAACGACAAGAGCAGCTGAATAAAATGCAACTTGCCATTAGAAATGGGTGTACTGGCATCTACAGGTGCCGCTGGCATCTCCTCATTTTCATTACTCTCTTCATCTGGTTTCTCGTCTTCAGTAGCAGGGTTCTGCTGTGGTGACTTGGAGTTGTTGCATGGAGCACACGCTGCAGAGGTGCGACCTTGCAAGAAAGAATAGATACCAAAGATCTTCGTCATGCATTTTCAGTTACAAATGCAGAGACAAGTCTTCAAATTCTTAGCGTTAAAGCACGTACCTCTTTTCTCACGAGATTCTTTAATTTGTTCACAAAGTCGTCTAAACTCTGTATCCAGTTCGTTCCTCACCATTGAATATGCAGTGTCTTGCAAAACATAGGCGCTGTGACGATCTGAAATTTTACACACTTTAACTGAATGTTGTCTACCAACCAATGAAACTGTTTTGATCACAGAAAAAAATTGCTTTCTTCATAGGTTGGTTCCGAAAGCTTGTCTCAGTGAATATTTTCAGCATAACAACATCGAAGTTAATTAAAACAAAAGCACAAGTTCCTTGGGAACACTTATATCACAATTCCATGCCCAAGTAGCAAAATGATAAAATATTTACAATGTGGTAAGAGATGTTCTCTGTGGACGTCCAAAATCATCTAATCCATCCGAAGTCTATTGTCCACACACAGCATTTATCCATCTATATGTTTGACAGATTTTTTAAACTAGGGCTAAAAAGCACATCCTCACCTGTAGATCTTTGATCTGGGTAGTACTCTAAGGCATTGTTACAGATTAGATCGATGTCCTTCAGCTAGTCTCCGGCAGCGAGGTACTGGCGCGAGTCAATTTGAGTCAGAACTGTTGAAAGATCCATCGGCTCTTTAATCCTTGTGGCATAGTCAGGTACCTGCAGATCAAATACAAGCATTCAGAGGTTTTCTTAACCTTGCACACTGTCTACCAAAATTATTCTGAAGACTTTAAATAAACGACTTCCTAAAAACTCTGAACATTTGCGATGCATCAGAAGATGATGAAATTAACCAGTTTGCTTCTCAGAAATGGAAGGGCTCTTTCATTTTTCATTAGAGCGGCCACGAGAGGACAAGAAGTAGGGAGGTCAGAAGCACATGCATGGTAGAGAAGAAACACTGAGGGTGGGAGATTCATTTCACTTTGCTTCAGAAAATCACAACAGTGAAAGCTGAGCAAGCCATCCGGCATTCTCTTTGTTGTCGACATTGAGGAAAAGGTGCATGAATTGCACCTGTGAAGTACCTATTGCAGGCATCTACTTTAGAATGAGATAACTGGGCCCTGAGGTGCTCATTTCTTCCCTCAGACCAGAAGAGGAGCCTAATGACCAGTTCAGATGAGGACATATGTATCTGTCTAGATTTTTCACAGCTCAAGAACCTAGGAGAAAAGGGGAAGAAAAGCCAGTGGAGGCCCACATCAAGAGGACTTTGCTGATCCCCAGGTATATTCAAGTTACATCTGTCTTTGAAATATACGCCCCTAGTTTAGGCTTATCTCATAAATTAAGGAGAAAAAGGCATCTAAGCAGCCAATTGGAGGAAAAAGAAAACACACTGCACTTATGGTTGATTCCTATTGAGGAGTTCCAGATGAAACAGAGAACAGGATCTCAAAACTTAGTTTTACAAACTGCTGCTCCTATTCCTGTTCCCACAGGAACTGACACTCCAAGAAAGGGCTTCAGACTTCACTCAAGTAGTCCTGTAAATACTGTTTGTCATTATAAGGAAAGATCTCTGTGCTTTGCAGTGCTGTGACACGCCTACATATCAAAGCTTTTTCACGAGCAAACTGTGTTGGCATTTGGACTGGCTTTTTAGAATGAAACCAGGGCTTTCAGCGAATAATCCCATAAGACACATTTGAGAGTCAGCAGAAGTAAAAGCACTGCCTCTGCTTCTTGCAAAATCCTTACAGTGCAGCCCTAAAAACAAAGTTGAACCTTCCCCAAAACGCTGAGAAGTACGAACACTGAGAAGTTACAGACACACACGGATCAGCACTACTTTACCTTCTGTGGGTCAACGGGCTTTGCAAATTCCCTGAAACGTCTGTCAGTGGCAAGTCTGTGAGTAACGTCCCTCAAGAAAATTCTAAGGTCACGCAAGGTATCCTCCTCTTCCTCCTCCAGCATCCCTACTTTTGTGGGGATCACTCTTGTGGCTTCTGAGGCTCAGCTGGTGGTGCTACAGGCACGACTTCCAATGTCCGATCAACTTCAATTCATCAGGAAAAATTAGCCAATTTACAGTACTCAAATACAAGCATATGACAAATTACTGACAGAAAATGACCACCAAAGCAAAGCCCAACGAGCTAGTAACTTCGATAGGAAAGTTTTAGATGTACTTCTCATATCCTCCTCACCTCTTTTCTTTACGGGAGGCTTAGCGACTTCATTTAGAATTAGGTCCTCAAAAAAAGGCTGCTCTCTCTGCCCTACCAGGCAACTCAATATTGCACACTTCTCCAAATTCCTTATTAAATAATTTTTGCATCTAAAGCAGAAGGAGGAAAGACATTTCAGATTTAAAGCCACAAAAAACTCATCTTCTATTCCAAAAAGACGAGTACCTTTTCAAATTAAGAATAACCTGAAGAACACAAACTGAAAAAAGTTATCTTCCTGGCCTTAAAACGCTACATTTTCACAGGCTGGCACGGCAAATTCAAATATCACCTTTAAGAATCACCTGTAGAATTAAAGCTCGCTGAAGGGATTGTACGCTACACTGATAAAGTAATGGCTTTCACCACATCCAACAGCGCCTCCTTTGTATTTACTTGCCTTGCTGCAGCCTTTACTTAGAACCTTTACGGCTATAGAGGGAAGAGAAAGGCTTCAGCAGACAAGTGAGGGCTTTTTGCTGAGTTTTTATTTCTCTACCAAAAGGTGTCTGAAGTAGCTAGTACCTCTACGTCTTCCTCCATTTTCAAGTTCTAGTAATAAAAGGTAGGTGAGGAATTTCACTACTTATTTTAGAAGGAATTTACAGCCTGTACAAAAACTTCTGTGGGAACTCAAGCACTTTCAAAGCAGTTGATAATAAACACGTCTAGGTAAGACCCGTTCTCTTCCCCCAGTGACTGAGACCAAATCATCAGAATGACAACAGCGTGGTCCTGTTTTGGGCACCTTCCCTTAATGTAAACTCTCAGAAGTCAATGAAGTTCTGCACCTACTTTTACTACAGTTTATTTAGGACTACAACTAGAATTCGATTCCAAAGTTACTTTAGCAGAAATTGGAACTCAGCTTTCCAGCTTGGAAAGCTTTGGCCTATATGAAGAAAGAAACTGATTTACTTATTTTTTTTTAATCAAAGTGTTTCAATTCTCTACTAAATTGCATTATTAGCAGTTTACCCAACATACCATGGAATGGCAGACTGTCAGAAGAAATCTCTTCAGTAAAAACATCCTCTTGTCATTTCAAGCACTGCATATTCTTGACTGAACAACTTTGCAGCCACCAGAATTATTGTATTAATTTATTATTTGCATGTGTGAGAAGGGGGTGAAAGTCACTTGCTTGACTCAGAAAAAACCTTAAGCAGATGCTTTCACGGTATTCTTTTTCTCTAAGCAAATTTTAAGTGATTTGTTAGGGTGCCTGAGTAATAACAGCATGCATTTAAGAAAGCACAGCATTTTGATGCTGAAAGCATTCATAAATTACAAGACACTGAAGAAATAGTAAGGAAAGTATTGACAAATACCTCTTCTGGGAGATCTGAGTGACGTACATCAGACGGAGCAAGCAGCAAAACTGGCAAAAATGCTGGAATGTTACGTAGTAGAGTTAGAAAAGTAAGTTTCAAGGTAGGTCCAGCGTTGTCCCACCATAAATGGATATCTGGGACATAAATTGTGCTTGGTGCTGTCTTCTGAGCATTTCGGATCAGCTAGTGAAAAGGAAAGCTTGCGTAAGAAAACTAAAACATGTACAAGAACCTCTTAATACATAGCTACATAGCCATCTGACTGCCCCATGAAATGAAACTACGTGAACAGTGGCAAGCATCCTTTCACATAAGGAATTTCTCTGTGCACCCTTTCAGATTATCAGTATTCGGACAACTCTAGTCAGAAGATGGGAAGGATATATTCAGGCAGTGGCTAGACACCGTAGCTATATGGCCACAGCCACAATCATCGCATAACAAAGAAAGGAAATGTCCCTCTTAAGGGACACATCAGTATTCAGTCATGTAACATGTCTGTCCTTACTTGTATGGCTCTCAAACTTTTCCACTAAAGGTAAAAATATTTTAAGGTAGTGATGCCAAACAAGACAATGGATTTCCTGCCTAAAAGTAAAAACACCAAATCTGTTCATTTTTTCTAGTTAAAACCACATCACCGTGCAAATGAAGTGTTTTCTGAATGTTAATGCTTTTATTGCACATACTGCAACAGCACAAGTTGTGTATGTCCGTGCGAAAACAAAATAAACAGAAGCCCCAAACCTTGGTTGCCTTACTAATATAATTTAGAAGAAGGCTACAAAAAGTAGCCGACATGCAGTCTGATACAGAGCCATCTACTGGGAGCACACAGTCTTAGGAGGCAATGAGAACTACTTTCTGGATCCCAGTGACATGAACAGCATTTCTTTCCACAAAGAGATGTTCATTAGCAACACCGCCCAGCTTCCTGAGCTGCTAGCAACAGCCTCACTGTAAAATTGGGTATGGAAAATGTGGACATGTACAACATCCAGATTGTTTGTGGTGCTGTCTAAAAGAAAAGGGGATTTTCAGACAGAAGCAAACATCCCAGCACATTAAAACAAGGCCACATCCATTACCAATGAATTTTGCTCACCTTACTTGCAACTCGATTGATCCTTTACATACAGTCAGTGAATCCGATGAGAAGAAAAAGAAAAAAAGGTACCTGTCCGCAGATTTCTTCTGGCGATGCAACGTTTGTAAGCAGAACAGAAAGGTCCAGGGTGTGAACGGGAAACTTCTCCAAAGCGTGCAACACCACGGGTGCCACGTAAGAAACCTGGCCGTACCCTTCTTTTCCTACTATTAGCAGACGGGGCTGGCGTGATGTTGGTTCGCAGAAAGCACTCCTAGAACAAGAGTTAAGAAAACAAGCTTATAAATGAGGTGCTGAATAGACACACAGATGTTCCAAGTAATTTTCCTATAGACTTTCTTTTCCCTCCCCAAATAATCCAAATGGCAGCGCTACATTAAATACATGTAAGATTTCCAGTTAAGTTATTCACTCATTCCAATTGTTTCATCTTCTTCCCTTGTGTTTCCTATTCTTTACTAAACCAAGACTGCAAATTAATATCCCTGCAATCTTGCTTTACTTTATTATAAATTTATTATTTATTATATATTTATTATTTACTTTATTTTAAATTTATTTTTATTTAAAAATAAATTGGTGAGGAGCATTTGTTTCCCCACTACAATCAGGCTGTACCTCTGCTGGCTTAAATCAAAGATGCTAGAGACTTAGCCTTGCTCTAGAGGACAGAAAATCTTCTGGACAGCACAGCAATAGAAACTGAGAAAAATAACTGATCCAGCTGTGACAACATGATCTAACTTTCCAACTGTGGGCTTGCATGACTTCCATACTAAAATATCACAAGATTAACACAACTTGGTGGCTTAACAAATAAAGACACCATTCAATTTTTTCTCAAGGTGTTTTAACAAGCCCTTTCTCAGTTTTCTTTCTGCTACATAATTCACTACTGGTTTAACAATCCTGGAAAACAGAAGGGCAAAAGGTGGCAACACAAACCCAAAAAGTTGGGGTATCTTTAGCTAAAAGGACAGACTGCACATTTATGTGGTCTTGAGTCTTTCAAAGAATGCCATGGATTAAGTCAACGTGTTCTGGTAGTCTACGGATCACTTTGGCTTACGAAGAGAAGCCTGGGCTTTTCAATTTGGTCATTCAGAGCAACTTCATTACAACTTTAGTCCCTCCACCCTTTCTTCTTGTGAATACCAAGCACCCCTTCAACACACAAACTTGATGTTGCCCCTTCGTCTACCACCCCTCGCACTTTTAACAGCTGGAACTGTTTACAAAGACTCAGCAGTCCACAATAAAACCTATGTGTTGTATTCCAGACTTGCCCAAAAAAAAGACATGCACATGCAAATAATAAAATTCTACCACCATTATGTCTGAAAGCTATAAGTTGATTGCACAAACCACAAGTTTTTGCTTTAGCAGAATTATAAAGAAGTGGATGCTGTGGTTATACCTTGCTGTCGGTCCTCCTTTAGTGCAAGCTGTGCATGCGGGAAGATCTTCTGCACAACTTGTAAAATATTCTCTACTGATCTTTTAAAAAGTGGCTTGAAAATGGGTGAGAGTGCTTGTACGGGTGAAGCCTTGATCCGGTTTGAAGCTGGAACAACCTTCTTCATAGCCATGAAAAAGTCCTTTGCTTTTATTTTAATAGAATTAACGTCTAGTAGCAACTTCTCCCTACTTGCATAAATCTGAGGATAGCATCGGCGTAGAGAGCACAGCGCAGCTTCAGTACAGAGGGATTTGATATCTGCACCACAGTCTCCTAACAAACAAAAATCAAACGTTACATCAGTCAAGGCCCAGGTTTACAACATGCAACATTTAAAGAATTTGTAATGCCAAAACCAAACAGCATAACAGGGAATTCAAAGTGCTACCGCTCTGCAAGGATGTTTCATGTTGCTCACTGCCTGATATCCTGCACTTATGCAGCTGAAGCAGACTCCTCATCAAAAACTATACTCTTGAGGAAGATGCCCCAGAACCATTTAATGTTCTCAGACAACAAGAGGAACGACAACAAAGAGTAAATAGATGAAAGCATCTCACACAGATTGCTATGAAGGCGTGCCAGCTGCCTCATTGACTAGTTGTGCAACAAGGCACAAGAGCATGGGTACTGCCTGGTACAAGCTAAGGTTCTTTACAACTTGGTCACAAGCAAGAATCCGTTTCTGTTTCAGTCTTACCAATGCATTTCTCAGCTAGTTCATCAAGCAACATGTCCGGTGGCTGAGGGGTCCAGTCACGAGTATGAATCTTGACAATTTCTTTTCTAGCCTGGAAGCAAAATCATTGCATTTTAGCTTGTCCCAAGTTTTCCTTAAAAATACCAACAAGAAACAAACAAACCAAAAGGCAAACAAACAAACAACACAAAACAAAACAGTCCTCCCTCAAAACCCCTCATCTACTAATACACTTTTCTTACTTGCTCAACTTTCAAGTATTTTACACTTATTTAATATACACTCTGCATTGTCAACCAGGAAATTGAATAGTTCTTATTTGTTATACTGAACTTTTTCTAGGAACCTACAGTGAAAGAAAAGGCATTTATAGCTTCAATAACAAGTTTCCAAACTACGAGACCTAAGGACCCAGAGGAAAATACTGTAATGAAAAATTTATCCAGAAACATTTCTTTGCTGTCCAAAAAACTTCTCTAAAACTTAGCAAGCTTTCATTGGGACAGTCTCATTACTTCATCACATTTGATTTTCAGTCAGTAAATTCACAGAAAGCACTTCTGGCACAATGCTTCCAATTGCTACAATTACTATAAAGAAGAAAAGAATTATGACTCAAGCTACTACCACTGATCCGGGGCACAATCAAATGCAAACACGTCCCCTATTCATTCACAAGTGAAGGATTGAGACCAAAAACACAACTTCATGATGAAAACACCCAAGTGGACTAAATAATTAAGCAAACAGGTACAACTTTGGGAATGAAAGGTTTGATTATAGAACTAACTACTTGGTGGTATCATCCTGACCATATATATCCAGTACCAGATTTGCCCTCCATGGAACAACGCAGTGTCTCCACGTATCACTCTTTTGTTCAAGTTGTCAATTATTTTTTTTTTCCTATAAAGTTGGACTTTGCCATGGTAGCACTAACGTTGAATTTAAGTTCTCACCTCTAAATTTGGCAAGTTGAAGAGGAAGTGTCTGCCAAAGCGTCCTGGTCTTCGTAAAGCAGGATCTATAGAATCCAGTCTGTTAGTAGCTCCGATTACCACGATCTCCCCTCTGTTATCTATGCCGTCCAGAAGGGTCAGAAGAGTTAAAACAATGGAACAAATAGAAAAATATAAGTTTTACTTACTGGTTCAGTAAATTTTGTTACATTCCACATGACTTTCTTGATGCCGGAATAACCTTCTTCCTAGTGGTCATTCAAAACTGGGAAAAAAATAGTCTACCAAGTCGGGGTTTTTTTGATTTGATAATAAATCTGCAGACTGTTAAGTCATCAAGCACTTCAAGACTGTTTGAAATAATCTCTACGTTAATATAAAAGGAGTACCGCACACTTCTGCTCAGGAAGAAAATCACGGAAAATGTCAACTTTGATTTTAGATGTTGAATTTGTTGCAGTGAGGTCTTCCTCATCGCATGATTCTATTTGGATTTAAACCATATTATCTATGGAGAGACCAAGATTAGGACAAGAACAGCACAGAGTTCAGCATGAAGCCAATCAGGAGCTCAAGTTTGTATTCTTTGTATTCAACTTTATCCTTCTCTTGCTGGAAGGACCTGCTTTTTGACTCTCCTTCTCTTCACTAGGAGCATGTTCCCTCTTGCTTTGGTAATGCTCTTTCTCAGTGGTTTTAGTCTTGTCCTTTGTATCTTGGCATCTCTCTGTAACAGCTGAGGAGGAAAGGTTTTTAGAGCTACATTCAGTGTCAGACTCGAGAGAGGAAGTATGCCGCAATTTCTCACCAGGCTCACAAGACTCTTTGCCGGACAAAACGGTTTCTTTTGAAATGAGGTCACGTTCTTTTGATCTTCTTGCTTTCTCCTTGTCTCCATGGTCATCACATTGGTACTGGGCGAGGTATTCATCGTTCCCAGGAGATTTCGGAGGGTCCACGACACTGCACAAAATAAAATCACATTTCTCACTTCTGCTGAAGGATGTGAATATTAAGAGTAAAACCTTCCAACGTCAAACAAACAAACAAAAACCTCCGGACTACAGGAACCCTCGCAAAGATATGCCATTTAGAAACCTCTCCTGTGATTAGGACACCTTCTTCAGCTCCCAGAGAAAGTGCTTTTTCCCCTCTTGCTTCTGAAGCCATTGCACTAAAAAAGCAAACGCATCTGTCTCCCTCCACATGCTGCTCTGAATAAGAGCCAGAATATTCAAAGCCACTCTATTTGTTCTCCCCACATAGCCGAAAAAACACCAGTTGAAAGAGTTTTCTACCTCTCTCCACGAATTTACATTCACATATCCTATGACTGCAAAAATAGAAGGCGGGGCTCAGGAGGAACAGCCAGTGCTGGAAATGAAAAAAAGCAGCCTGTTTCTTCAGAGTCCTAAGCCTATGCTACTAGGAACAAAACAAAACAAAACAAAACAAGAGGAGAGGAGAACAACAGCAGGAAATTTACCTATTCTCCAGGTGTTCAATTGCAAAGCCTCCTCTGGAGGATCAACAGTTGTGAATTCAGTGTGCTTAGGAGAAATCAGATCTACATCTGAACCACAACTATTTCAGTAGTATCACGAACTTCTGTTACTCTGAAGAAGCAGTCAGCACCGTTTCTATGTTAGGAAAGAGCTGAACAGAGTCTGTTACTCACATCAAGTAGTCAGGCAGGTTTCTTTAGGAAGGCAGGGTTTCACTAGAACATTACTAGCCTCTAAGCCTCATGGCATCACCTTCCATCTTGACTGCTGAACCTCCTTGCTCCCTACTATCTTCTTTGCCAAGATACAGCTGTCCACATTTACTTTTCCTACTTGGCTGGACTGAACTTAAGAAGATCTTGCATCTAAGAAAGGGAACAAAAGCTGCTGCCCAGCAGCGTCTGGCTCAGGGAGGAGTGAGAAAGCTCTGTGCAGCCCCCAAGGTCCGTGCAGCAGGAGGCAGGAGGTGCTCCAGGCTCCCAGCAGCAGTTCCCCTGCGGCCTGTGCAGGGAGAGGCCCCTGGTGGAGCAGGCTGTCCCCCTGCAGCCCATGGGTCCCCCGTGGAGCAGATCTCCACGCTGCAGCCCCCCTGCGGGTGGAGGAGCCCCCAGTGGAGCAGGTGGCTGTGGCCTGGAGGAGGCCGCGGCCTGTGGAGAGCCCCCGCAGCAGCAGGCCCCGGGCTGGACTGGAACAGGCTGTGCTGAGCCTGCTTTGCCCGTGACGCTCCTTGTGGAGTGATCTCCCTGTCCTTCTGGCAGCCCTTGAGCCCTTGCCAGCCTCTTTTCTCCCCTTGGCGTTGGAGGAGGGGCAGGGAGAGAGCGCTTGTGCTGGAGCTCAGCTGCCCAGCTGAGGAAAACCACCACGGCTCTGTCTTGCCGCTGCTGCAGCACGCTGGTAGCAGCCAGCACCGTCTGTTCTTCGAGCCTCAGCAAGCCCACAGCATCTTCCCAGAAGGGATCCCTTTCCTTCACGCCTGACAGGCGCCGCCTCCAGAGGCTGAGGGCTTGTGCCCCATTTGCAAGCGCTTTCTCAGTGCCCCCTTCCCCAGAGAAGGATCCCAGCTGCTTGGCTTCCCTGCCCTCTGCTGCCAGGCTCCCGCAGCTGCTATCCCAGCAGCGCAGCAGCCAGCTGACAATTTGCTCGCCTGGAGGACAGCTGCAATCTTGTCCCATGGCTCGCAGCTCGCCCAGGGATGGGGATCACCTGCTTCCTGCTGCTTTTCTCTCTGCTCTCCTTTCCAACAGCCTCCTGTGCCTTGGGATGGCCCTAGCTTGGGGTAGGCTGCCTCGTCTTCCTCTTGCTCCTTCCCCTTCTTGGGAGGACTTTCTGCCCTTCCGAAACGAGATGACTTCTGCATGCATTCCTTCCCCTTGTGTGTATTGGTGCCTGAGACAGCAACGGGGTCGTCCCCGGAGCCAGCTGTAGGGCCTGTGTCAGGCTTGGAGGGGCTGCAGGGAACATGCCAGGGGCTGGAGTGGCTGGATGTGAAGTACTATCAGTAAAGAATTTCTTCCTAACATATATTAGAAATCTAACTTTTCAGTGTAAAGCTATTGTAATACACAATAAATGTTTGTTCATTGTCTTTTGTATTATAAAACAAGGAGTTCCGTTTGAGGAGCAGGAGTTGCAAAAGCTCCCTGCTGAAGTAAGATGTATAATACTTGGCTAGACACTATGAAAATTCTTTTGCTTAATGTAACAAAAAAGAGAACCCCCTCCCCTTCTCTCCTTCTGCATCTCAGTTGCCTCTTTTGTTCAAAGACACTGCTGCAAAGTTCATGTAACCATCTCCTGATAAATTGCTAAACTAGTGTATCAACATCCTGCATTCCTGTCTCACGCTGGGCCAACATGACCAAATAAAAAAAAGAAGTTGAACCACAACGCGGAGGAAGACTACGGCCTTCATCTTCACGACCACCAGAGGGACAGAGACGACCCCCTAGCAACAGTGCGCGCAGTCGCAGAATATACCAGGATGTGCTGCGTAATCCCGGAATTACCAAGATATAAAAAGGGACCCTGGCGGGGGTGAGGTGCGCGCCATTGGTGGAGCCGAGACTCCCCGGCCGCCCAGCGCTGTTTTGCTTGCTGTTGCTTACTCAATAAATTCCTTTCTATTATTAATGCAATGCTCTCTGAAAATTAATTAAGGGGGCAACTTATAACAAATTTGGTGCCGTGACTCGGATGAAGGCAATCTGATTGAAAGACCTTCGGAGGGGGCGCCCCGCTGATTTCAGCGGCCTTCGCTAGGACTGCTTTCATTCAAATCCTTCACCGACGAACCCTAAATTCGGCAGCAAGCAAATAAAGCCGGCAACCCCTAGTAATCTTTGTGCACGAAGACCGAACGAAGACTCAGGAGTGAGTAAGTATAGGCCGGTGATCCGTTCGGTTGGGGTTGGGTATCCTGGAGCGTGTCGCTGTGAGACGTCCAATTGCGGACGAAGCGAGTGCGGACCCCTCGGTAGTGCGGTTCCCACATCCCGCGAGGGACTGGGCCACGAAAAGGGGGAAGCGATTTGTGTGTGTGTGTGTGAAGGCGCTCCAGAAGATGGGACAGAAGAAGAGTAAGCCTTCTGGTCCCATGGGCGGGGTAACGTCTGATGTTAGGTTACCCCGGGATTAATGATTAAAAATTGGGAGGATTCCCCTTTTAGGCGGGGAAGGAATAAAGTAAAAATGATACATTATTGTGTTGAAGTTTGGGGTGGTAAACAGATTTGAGGAGACCACCTTTACTGGCCTGTATTTGGGTCCTTTGAAGATTGGGTTTGCCAGGCCCTAAATATTTATGTAAACTCAAAAGAACTTTTTAGTTTGGAAGAAAGTGAATATGCACATTTGTGGATCAGCTCGGAAACTCGAGCCAATTTATATCCTCTAAAAGAAAAAGGAGGGGATGGGAGGCACAAGATAAACCGAGAATTAGAGATTCCAGCCCCACTGCCTCCCTATATTCCACCACCCCCACCTGCAGCCCCTCCAACTCCCGGGCTTCCTAATCTGCAACCCCGGGGAGACTCTGATAGCAACTCTGATTCTAGCACTCAGGGACCAGTGACTAGGAATATGTGGCAGTCCCCATTAACTCCGGGGACGTCTGAGATTTTAAGAAAGAGACAGGAGGAGGGTAAGTGATCTTTAATGGCAACTGGCATAATGTTTGCAGCTGCTGAGGAATAATTCTAACTGGAATAATAACTGTACATTGTATATTGTATATATAAAAGCCCGGGCATTTTTGTTAAAGTGTTCTTTTATACATATATTAATATGTTAATATGTAAATATAAGAACTGCCATTGAGGTGTATGTCTAAGGGAACAAAATTTGCCCAGGCATATTATCGGCTCATCAGGTTTAAATGTCCCCAGTGTAATTGTCTACAGGCAGTTAATTTACAGTGGTTTGATTTTACTTGTGTATCTGTATATTGTGGATTTTGGAGGGATTGGGATTGACTAGTAAAGAGCTTCTAGGAAAACAGTGGAATATTAACCACTGTAGATTACAATAGGAAAAGTTCAAAGCAAAGAAATCCCGAGGAAAAGCCTCCTAGGATGTATACTAACACATTGGAGGGATATAGTGGGGTGAGAGGGTACAGAAAGTAAAAGAACTCTTATCAAATATTGTAATCAGTGGTGGCCACTTTATAAACTAGAGGATGGAGCGGAGTGGCCCCTAAATGGAACTACTAATTATAACACCATATTACAGTCAATGTTTTTGTGGAGAGAAGGAAAACAGGATGAAATGTTGTATATTGATGTTGTTTCAGCATCTTGGAGGGAAAAGGTATGGAATTAAGTTGGCCCCTGACTGAGCCTTTGATGTCGGCATTAGAAAAGTAAAGGCTAGAGAAAGATAAAGGAAGTGTTAAAAGGTTTGTGGAAAGTGTTAAAGGTATTCGAAGTTGAATGAGCAGGGAAAGGTGATGTAGGTATTATCTAAGTAACAGTCTAGAAGTTTTGGTATATTTGCATATTTGCTGTGGTGTTTGTTCAGTTTCCCAAGCATCAGGGAGGGGGGAACAGCCTGCTCCACGAGGGGCCTCTCCAGCGGCCGCAGAGGGGCTTCGGCTCCAGCGCCTGGAGCGCCTCCTCCCCCTCCTTCTGCACTGACTTTGGTGTCTGCGGGGGGGTTTCTTGCTCTCCCAACTGCTGTTGAGCAGCAGGTTTTTGTTTGTTTCTTTGTTTGTTTGTTTTCGTGGACGTGCTCTCACAGAGGCACGGACTGTGTTGCTATGGCTTGGCTCTGGGCAGCAGTGGGCCCCTTTAGGGCCAGATGAAATTGTCCCTTATCTACCACGGGGAGGTTTCTGTTTTTGTTTTGTTTTGCTTTGTTTTGTTTTTTCACGGGGGCTGCCACTGCAGTTTCGCACCCCCACACCCCTCACACCCCCCGAACCTTGCCATCAAACCCAATACACTGGGGCAGCTAAGTCATTACTGACTTGTAAAGTATCAGGGATTAAATTAACTAATGAAACCCTAAATGTGATGGGGGTAGAAGGGACTGGGATAACAGTGCCACTTTTGGGGGATACCAAGCTGAGACTAGGGGATAAAATGATCGCGGGGCAATTATTGTATGTATCCAAGGCAGAGACTAACTTGTTGGGAAGGGATTTGATGATTAAATTGGGCATTCAAATAGTAAATTGTTAGACTGGAATAACAGTGTTATTAATGGAGTGCTCTCTGGCCCTGAGAGCAAATATACATGTATATTCACCTCTGACTGGAAAGACCCTGAAATGGGGGCGGAAGCAACAATATAGGTGGACAATTTTACCTCAGGGATTTACAGGGCCACCTATCTGGGTAAATTCTAAAAAAAGATTTTGGAGTAATTACAACCTCCCAAGGAGGTATTAATGTTATAAATATGTGGATCATTTTAAGGAAAATCAATACTCCCTGATGGGAGAGAAATGCTGAATAAAGTGATAATGAGGCAAATATTAACTGTTTTACATCAGAAGAATCATTGGGAGGTGCAAGCAATGTGTGATGTTGTTCTAAGAAAGCATGTCTGTGTAGAAATATATACTTTAGGGAAGCACACATGCAGAGGATGTACTACTATATGTCAAAGGGTAAATAAAAAGGTCTTCTGTAACCTATCTAGAGGGGGACGGGAGCCAGGGGTTTGACCTTTCCAAAGTATACAGGTAGACTTTACTGAGTTACTTGTTTGTCCTAATCGACCACGTGACTGAATGGGTGTAAAGCTTTACTGCAAGGATTAAAGCAGGCCTTAGAGATTGAGTGGGATTTTCACAGCCCCTGGCACCCCTCCTCTTCTGGAAAGGTAGAGCGAATGAATGGTGAAATTAAGAAACAACTAACAAAACTTATGCTGGAAACTAAGGCTTCTTGGGTAAAATGCTTACCTCTTGCACTGTTAAACATATGGACACAGCCCAGAACTGATATAGGAATTTCTCCTTTTGAAATGCTATATGGTATGCCCTATGACTCGGAATTGCCACTTGATCACCCTCAATTCTAATTAAGACTTGGAAAGAGACTTCTTTAACACCACGATGGGGAAGGCCCCTATGTTGTTTTGCTTACCACAGAAACGGCTATTCGAACTGCGGAGAAAGGATGGACGCATGCCGGCTGAGTGAAAGGACCAATCCGGGAACGTAAATGGGAGGCAGCTCCAGGCCCTGACGACTTGAAGCTGACGCTAAGACGGACTCGATAAGTATTGTGTATTATCTGTGTATCGTGGGAAGGGGAGGAGGCCCTGTTTCGAAGGCTCCCTAGTAGGTTCCCCTGAAGAACACTGCTGCTGCCAAGAAGAACCGATACCTTGTAGTTCGCTGCAACCGAACTGACAAGCGAGGCAGAGAAGTGAAAACGGTGGGGGACTGCGGGGCCGACAATTTAGATGGGCTCCGACCACCTCCTACGATACATGGGAGTCAGTATCATCGTTTTGGTCAGCTATGGGTCTGCGCATCCCCACCAGCCTTTTAAATGGAGCTTAATCAGATGGGAGGATCAATTCATCATCCAGCAAACAACGACAGCGGGTGCTCCCAGTTTCCGCATCACATTATGTGACCTGGCGTCAGTGCAGCCATGCTTTAACCTATCAGGATTTTATTTCTGCCCAAGTTCTAACCCAGGAAAGGGGTACTGTAATTATCCAAACACATATTATTGTGCATACTGGGGGGTGTGAAACCATTGCTACGGACTGGACACTCGGGGCTGGTCGGAATACATTCTTACAAGTGGGATATGGGCCGCAAGGTTGTAACTGACAAGTGGATCCCCGTTACAGGTGGCAAGGGCATGGTATAGGGTATACAGGAACCTTCCATGGAAATAAAGAAATTTGCAAGATACTAGCTGGGTACTAGGAAAATGTCAGATTTTACGAACACAGAACAGATAGGGGAGGACTCATACTAATAAAAAGGAGGATGCTGATAGGCCCCAGGCAGTAGGAACAAATGAGGTATTGTCAGAAAATGTCCAGGGAATCCAGCCTGTGGAAAATACTACAGTGCCAACCCTCGGCAGCCCTACAAGCTCAGGTAAAGCTGAGAATGATAACATAGTTGAGAATAACATATGGGGGGGGGGGGTCATGAATGCCAGCTACCAATTATTAAACAAAACAAATGTAACAAAACACTGTTGATTATGCTTTAGTATAAGGCCTTCATATTATGATGCTATTGGGGATCCTGGGGAGCCCACCCGCACAAACAAGAACAGCCCTCTACATTGCAGTTGGGGAAAAGACATAAGGGTAACACTAACACAAGTCACTGGAGGTGGTAGGTGTGTGGGCACGGTTCCTAGTGGGAAGTGTCACCTATGTAATACCATGGAGAATGGAAAACAATCAACCGAGTGGCTAATCCCAGCCAACAACGCTAGGTGGGTTTGTTCATGAGTGGGCGTAACTCTTTGTCTATCACTAAAACTCTTTAATGCGTCTCGTGATTTTTGTATACAGGTGATAATTATACCAAGGATTCTATACCACCCTGAGGATTGTATGTATACCCAGCACACAGTGGCAAGTTATCATCTGGAAAGACGGGAACCATTCACGGCTCTAACTTTGGCCACCCTAATAATCCTGGGAGGAGCTAGAGTGGGGACCAGGGTAGCCTCATTGGTTAAACAAAATCAAGAATTTACTTCCTTACGCGTTGCTGTGGACGAGGACCTGACCCAAACTGAACAATCCATCTCGGCCCTGGAAAATCTATCAGGTCACTTCAGAGGTAGTGTTACAAAATCGTAGGGGATTAGATTTGGTATTTTTCAACAGGACGGGCTGTTTGCAGCCCTGAAAGAGGAATGCTGTGTATGCTGATCACACTGGAGTGGTAAGAGATACAATGGCAAGACCCAGGGAAGGGTTGGAAAAAAGGAAACGGGAGAAAGAAGCCCAACAGAGCTGGTACGAATCTTGGTTTAATTATTCACCTTGGCTTACTACTTTATTATCAACAATAGCAGGACCTTTGTTGTTATTAATAATAGCACTAACTTTTGGACCATGTATTTTTAATAAATTGATTGCGATTGTAAAGGGATGTTTAGAAGCGGCACATCTAATGCTCATACATGCCAAATACGAGCCAATAAGTACCAACGAAGGAATCGAGGAAACATTAGTTCTTAATAGCCAGGCATTGCAGAGCTTCAATGAACAAAATGAGTAACTAAAAGAAAAAGGAGGGATTGTAATACACAATAAATGTTTGTTCATTGTCTTTTGTATTATAAAACAAGGAGTTCCGTTTGAGGAGCAGGAGTTGCAAAAGCTCCCTGCTGAAGTAAGATGTATAATACTTGGCTAGACACTATGAAAATTCTTTTGCTTAATGTAACAAAAAAGAGAACCCCCTCCCCTTCTCTCCTTCTGCATCTCAGTTGCCTCTTTTGTTCAAAGACACTGCTGCAAAGTTCATGTAACCATCTCCTGATAAATTGCTAAACTAGTGTATCAACATCCTGCATTCCTGTCTCACGCTGGGCCAACATGACCAAATAAAAAAAAGAAGTTGAACCACAACGCGGAGGAAGACTACGGCCTTCATCTTCACGACCACCAGAGGGACAGAGACGACCCCCTAGCAACAGTGCGCGCAGTCGCAGAATATACCAGGATGTGCTGCGTAATCCCGGAATTACCAAGATATAAAAAGGGACCCTGGCGGGGGTGAGGTGCGCGCCATTGGTGGAGCCGAGACTCCCCGGCCGCCCAGCGCTGTTTTGCTTGCTGTTGCTTACTCAATAAATTCCTTTCTATTATTAATGCAATGCTCTCTGAAAATTAATTAAGGGGGCAACTTATAACAGCTATTAGTCCATGTCCTGTCACTCCAGGCCCTGATAAAGACCCCCTCCCCAGCTTTCCTATAGGTTGCCTTTAAGTACAGGAAGGCTCTCGGCCTGGCACACAGTAAAAGTGATGGCAGATCCTTCACAATATTATTTGAATTTCACGTAAATAGAACAGACTATCAACTTACTTAGGAGAAGTAATACAATTTCAGAACTATTCAAAACCAAAGGCATTCCAAACTAAGTTTAAGTTCAGAGGAAATCCAAAGAAAAAACTAATTTTGAAACTAATAATCAGAGACCATAATCTTCTTCAAATGATAGATTTTCCTCCTGTACTGGGTAATATTGGTCTGTCTTTAATGCTCATCCAAACATGGCTTTGACACCGAGTATCTTGCTTTGCCTCTGCATTAAGTCTTCTTCTCATGTGAGGTAAATGTCCTGCTCTTATGGGATGGGCCTAGGAGACACACGCGCTGTGTCTCATGATGCTTGGATATCATCTTAATTCTGGGTGAAGATGAAAGGTCTCACTGCTTCCTGAACAGGGAAGTGGATGTCTGCAGTTAAGAACCCTCTGTCTAATCTAGAAACATGAAGGAAGGAGTTTGCTGGATTGCAAGTGACAGTGAAGAAAGCCACAGGTGACATATCAGACTGATTAAAATGTTATTTAGCTCAGGGCATGGCTAATGAAGTGGAGCTGGAATAGTTTGATGACTGTAATTACGCTCACTATCACTGTTACTTGTTTATAGGATGGTAATGCCTAAAGGTCCCACTGGAGCCTGAAACAAGGTTGTGCTGGGTGCTGCACGTGCATATCTCAGTAGCGCTTTGATAGCTAGTGATACAAACAGACAAAACAGAGATTGAAAGGAGAAACGGGGGGACAGAGATAAGAAGATCTTCCTGCAGGTCATTTAGGGTATGAGCCAGGAGTTCAGTGCATCCAGCTCTCTAGTGCTCTGCTGGCCCAGTGAGATGAATGGAAAACATTGCAGCCTTGGAAAAATAGTGCTTCTTCTAATTCTTTGGCCAGTTTTGATGATTTAGGACTGCTCTATTTATTTATTTATTGATTTTACTTTCCCCATTTGTGCTGGAGAAGGTGAACTTTTTAAATACCTATTCTGAATTCAAATATCATTTTCATTGTTATGTTTCTGTTTTGTTGGCACTATTCATAATGACTTCTACCCTTCAGTGGAAGCAAAAGCTTATCATACCATAAAAGTGGAAAGGTCACTGAAAACTTCAGAGCTTTTGAAGAAAGCTGAGGAAAATCCATTCCCTGTTCTAGGCAGAGAGAGTGGCTGATTTCCAGACAGGTAAATGGGCAGGATAAGGCCACTTCATGTCCGCTGATGGCCAGTTGTATGGACCGCGAAGATAATGGACTAGCAGCACAAGAGACTGTGCCAATAATCTAATCCAATACAATCTATTTCAAGTGGTAGAGACCTGATACTCTACGACAATGTGAGGAAGACCAAACTGTCAGGCAAACTTTGAGATGATCATGTTCAGGATCTAAAACTCTTAAGACAAGTGTCAACACAGGAAGGGTGAAATAAAGGCATGAATGCCATACAAGTACTGATAAATCTCAGGAAGTCTGGAAACCAGGGCAGATGGATGGAATAAGATGGTGCTTTGTGTTAGCAAGAAGCAGAGGTTAGGGAAATGTTATGGGTCAGCAATAGAGTGGTTTTGTGCAAATCGCTGCTAAAGAAAGACAGCCATGCTAGCCTGCTCTTTGCTCTTAGCTCCAGTCTACAGTTATCAGACACATAAACAATAATGGGAATTACGGGAGACTTCAACTTCCCAGCAAAAGACTGAAAGATGATTACCACTTATTCTCATACAGATATACTATGTGATGGATTTCTTCACAAAAGTGAAAAAATATAAGACCATTTTAGACTTGGCTCCTGTACGGGTTTAAATGTAGTAAGATTTGAATAAAGTCTGATCATGAGCTGACTTTTCTCATTTTACATTTCAAGACAGACAACACCAGGCTTAGAACGAAGGTTTTGAGGCTTAGAAATGCAAACTTTGAAATCTAAGGAAAGGAATCATTGAGTCTGACTAAGCATCTCTGGGACTGGAGTGCAGAGAAGGCAGAGTTAAAATTCAAAATTCAGATGGGAAAAAAGCAATGAGAAAAGGTACATTTCAGAGGTTAAAAACTGCAAAAATAAAGTACAAATGACCCAAAACCTCCTTCACATAGGAAATTAAACAATAATAGTAAATGATACTTAAGCCACAGAACCCAGGGGGAACAAAGAGAACAAATTAGGACAGTTGCATACTCGAGGCAAAAATAGATCAAAAGTTAATGATGTCTCAAATGCTGCAAATCTTATTTCCTGCATCTAACAGCAACAACAATGTGATATTAAGGGCAGTGACAGGATTCCCATTGCAAATGAGGGTAGGGCACTAGGCACAACATCATCTGAGGTGAAATAAAAATCTACAGTGATTCAAGTGAAAAATGACAAGCTGATATCTACCTAGCCTATTAACAGCATTGGCACACAGAACAACAACTCAAGTAGGAAAAATACATCACAACTGTGCAAATCAGGGCTAGTCCCCAGAATGGGAGAGTAACAAATATACTTCTGTCCAGAAGAATGTAAAGAGTGATCCAGACAAGTGCAGGCCTGTTAGTTTGACATCAACGCTGGGCAAAGTTTTGTAGCAAGAAGAGATAAGACTAGGGAAGTAGCGGGTAATGTGGAATTTACAAGATAATTTATTAAAGCTAATTTGTTTCCAGAGAATTTAGTAGCTTGCCTTTGTAGGACCAGTGCTCCTCTACACAGGGGATGAACTACATCTATTTCACTTTCTGTGAGCTTCTGATACATTATCTATGGATTTGGGCTTTGGGGCTGCAAGTGAATCAAGGGAGTTTGCAATTGTTCACACTGTTTTAAGAGGGAATTACCGGCAAAGGAGAGGTTCCCTGTAGTGATTCTCAGAGACAGTTCTGAAACTGCAGCTGCTAAGGAGGCAAAGACTCATGGAGAAATGTAGGCTGGAAGGGACCTCTGAAAAACCAACCTCCTATTCAGAGCAGAGATGACTTCAAATTTAGGTATGTTCAGTATGGACGTGGTGGCCGAAGACTAAAAATTACATATGAGCTTTGAGATTTCCAGGTGACATAAAGTTGGGAAGTACTACCGAGCCTGACAGAAGGATATCCCTTGTGATTGAAATGGTTCAGGTGAAGTGACATTTGATAATACAAAGTAGAGCCATGCTTAGAGATTCTCAACAAAGGGTGTGGTTTTTTTTTTTGTTTTTTTTTTTGTTTTTTTTTGTCATGTTTGCTATATGGCAGTCAGGAGTTTAAAACAAACAATAAAACAACAAAACCCCATGTTCATGCACTGTTAACAGAAGAACTGAAAAAGTTAAGTGGTTATATGGTATGTATGGCTATTCTTTTTTTTTTTTTTTTTTCTCCAGTATAAATATACCTGACAGGGCAGCCCTGCCACACATTTAAGACATGAGGCAAAATTCTGCCACTTGTATTCACATTGAACTTAGGAGGAAGTGTTCAGAAGACAGAAGGAACAAGTTGCCTATTGTGTGGAAGGGAATTAAAGGACATCATTCTGCTCAGCCAGATGCCAGTTGAGAGAAAAATATGATGTCTCTGTGAAAATGCATTTCTTGAGTAAATATCAAGGAGAATTAGGAAATGTGTAAGTTGGGAGATACATCTGAAATGATGATTGCAGTTGGCTTATGAGGAACTTTGGACAGGAAATTGGTAGAAACT